>NC_053035.3:458918160-459221190 GCF_002575655.3 Aegilops tauschii subsp. strangulata
GGTTTCATTCCGTTTGGATTCCGTTTGATACTCCTTTTCTTCGAAACACCGAAATAGGCAAGAAAACAACAATTTGGGCTGGGCCTCCGGTTAATAGATTAGTCCCAAAATAATATAAAAGTATTTAGTAAAGCCCATAAACATCCAAAACAGATAATATAATAGCATGAATACTTCATAAATTATATATACGTTGGAGACGTATCAGTCATGAGCAGAAGCTTCATCATTTCTTGAGCTGGATCTTGAAGACTTTCTGAAGCCTTTCTTCTTGGAGAACTTCTGGAACTTCTTCACAAGCATATCAAGCTCCTTTCCAATGTCTTCAGGATCCCCAGAACTGCAGTCAGATTCTTCTTCAGATGAGGAAACAACCTTTGCCTTCAAAGCGCGAGTTCGGCCGTAGTGGGACCATAGATGTCTCTTTTCTCAGATAGCTGGAACTCATGTGTGTTGAGCCTCTCAAGTATGTCAGACAGATCGAGAGTCTTGAAGTCAGGGCGTTCTTGAATCATCAGGGCCAGGGTGTCGAATGAACTGTCAAGTGATGTCAAGAGTGTCTTGACGATTTCATGCTTGGTGATCTCAGTGGCGCCGAGTGCATGAAGCTCATTTGTGATATCAGTGAGGCAATCAAATATGAGCTAGACATTCTCATTGTCATTTCTCTTGAAGCGGTTGAAGAGGTTGCAAAGAACACTGATCCTTGAGGCTCTCTGGGTTGAGACGCCTTCGTTGACCTTGGAGAGCCAGTCCCAGACTAGCTTCATAGTTTCCAGAGCACTCACATAACCATACTATCCTTTGGTCAGATGACCACACATGATGTTCTTGGCAGTCGAGTTCAGTTGAATGAATCTCTTGACATCAGCAACAGTGACACCTTCACCGACCTTGGGTACGCCGTTCTCGACGACATACCAGAGGTCGACATCAATGGCTTCAAGAAGCATGCACATCTTATTCTTCTAGTAGGGGTAATCAGTGCCATCGAAGACAGGGCACGCAGCGAAGACTTTGATTATCCCGGCAGTCGACATAGCTAAAACTCCAGGTGGTTAAACCGAATCACACAGAACAGGGGAGCACCTTGCTCTGATACCAATTGAAAGTGCTAGTTATCGACTAGAGGGGGGGTGAATAGGTGATTTTTATGAAAATCTTCAAAACATGGGGGCTTTGAAGACAAACAATAGAAATGAACCTATTGATATGCAGCGGAAGGTAGACTACACTAGACAAGCCATAGTCAAGCAAGCAATGAAGCGAAAGCACGAAGACTATTATCAGCTAGGTAGTATGGATCAGGATGGAAGATAGTATGAAGCCAAACAATAACAGTCTTCACACAGTGAAGTCAATCAGATAAAGCGAGTAGGCAATGACTTCACGAAGACAAACTGTAAGTAAAGAGAGATAGGAGATAGAACCAGTTACTTGGGGAGGACACAGATTTGTTGGACCAGTTCCAGTTGCTGTGACAACTGTACGTCTGGTTAGGGAGGCTGAGATTTAACTCAGAAGACCGCGTCTTCAGCTTATTCCCCTTGATCTAAGGACACTTAGTCCTCGCCCAATCACTCTGGTAAGTCTTCAAGGCAGACTTCCAAACCTTCACAGACTTCGTTCACCGGCAATCCATAATGACTCTTGGATGCTCAGAACGCGACGCCTAACCGGCTGGAGGATTCACAGTCCTCAAATGTAACAAGTCTTCAGATCACGTGGAGAGAAAGACTTCAGTGATGCCTAACACTCTTTGGCTCTGGGTGTTTTGGGCTTTGTCCTCGCAAGGATCTCTCTCTCAAATGCTTCGGAGGTGGGTTGCTCTTAAACGACAAAAGTTGTGCACTAACTCTGAGCAGCCACCAATTTATGGTGTAGGGGTGGGCTATTTATAGCCAGGAGGCAACCCGACCTGATTTGTCCGAAATGACCCTGGGTCACTAAGGAACTTACACGTGTCCAACGGTCAGATTTCAAACACACGCGACAGCTTGACTTGGGCTACAAGTAAAGCTGACTCATCCAACTCTGGATAAGATTTGCTCTCATTGTCTTCGCTCGAAGACATAGGATTTGGTTGAGCATCACTTCAGTCACTCTGACTTTGTTCACTTGGACCCCACTTAACAGTGTGGTGGTTCCTATGACTCAACAAAGAAGAGGAAACTACGAAACAACTATGTCTTCGCACTCCATAGTCTTCACGTGAACGTCTTCTCGAGTCATAATCTTCGTTGTGAATATCTTCACAACCACCATTGGCTTCAATGTCTTCACACATTTTTAGTGGTCATCTCTGGTAGGTAAACTGAATCAATATGGGACTACTACCTGTGTTATCCTGCAATTCTCACAAACACATTAGTCCCTCAACCAAGTTTGTCGTCAATACTCCAAAACCAACTAGGGGTGGCACTAGATGCACTTACAAGGATCAATCAATGCACTGATATTGCTAGGCCCTTCTGCTGTCGACGCCACCACGATGCCAAACAACGCCTGCCTCCTGCGCATGCCCATCGAACGGTATCCAGCGCCGAGACCCCGCTGCACCTTGCCGCCAAGACTCGCCGTCATCAATATTGTAGATGTCACGCCACTCCATCTTGGTCACCACATAAGAAGCACACGGAGACCTGCACCCAACACCAAGCCAAACACTTGTCCCTCCAGCCGATGTACAACCCAAAAGGTGATGCCCCCATGGGGTGACAACGCAGGAACATTGCCATCATACGATCCGAAAAGCCCGAATCTGGGGTTTCCCCCAGGGCACACAGGGATCGCGAATTGCCCCACAACGCCTCCAGCGAGGTAAGGACGCCCGCGGGTGCCGTCGTTGACGGTTCCGTCCAAGGCCGAACCAAGCTTACTTGCAAATTCGTGCCCATCCCGGTTGGACCACCAGATCGACCTCCTCCGTCATCTAACACGCCCATGGGTAACGTCTGCCGCCGGGAAACCGCCCGACCGGAGCTGCACCACTGTCCAAAACCACCACCACGCCTGGGTGAGCCATCGACGACCGAGGGGCCCTCACCGCTGCACCACCGACGCCTGGGGACGCACATGTCCAAGACACCCGTGTGGATCTCCACCGCAACCACATCCTGGAGCCGCAGCGGAGGAAGGCCCCGCCACCACCATCATCCTCCACCTGGGCTTTGCCCCCTTGGAGCTCCGGCGACGGTGAGGAGAAGGGCAACGACGACTCAAATCCCTAGATCAGATCAAGAGGGAGGGGATTAGGAGGGAGGAGATCGGGAGTCCCCTATACTAGCGGGTCCTTGGAGTCAATGGTTGTGCTCCTTCTTCCTTGGCATACCAGCTCTAACTTGAATTTGGTTGGCACTCTCCATTTTTGTATTTTTACATTTACAATTTGTATTGATAGTAACACTTCTGAACTAAATCATATTACTATCTCTTTTTTGTTAACCTGTCATCGGTTGACTTGAGGTTTTAAACAAGAATGTCCTCGGTTGATGTTTAAAATGTCATACAAATTCACTCTTGTAATATATTTGAACATTTAAGTGCCTGAATAGAGAATTGCTCTGCATTTTTTTGCACACAAAATTACTCTGCATTTTAATTAGATGAAAATGGGGCATGTTTATGGAAATGGCCAAAAATTTGGAGCTGCCGCCACAGCTCTGACCCAGCCCGCCAATCCACCGGTCCAAGCTTCCGGCCACATCACGGATCCGCGGCATCCCTCCCCCGGATTGCCGTCTCGACCGTCCACTCCATCCGCATCCAACGGCAGGCACGCCTCCTCCAGCTTCTCGTCCCCGTTAAAACGCCCCTCGCCCCTCCTTCGCAAATGACAGCACCAGTAGCCACCGCCGTCCCTCAGATTCCACTACATCCGCTCGCAGCTTGAGATCGTCAGCCATGTCCGGGCGCGGCAAGGGCGGGAAGGGACTCGGCAAGGGGGGCGCCAAGCGCCACCGGAAGGTGCTGCGGGACAACATCCAGGGCATCACCAAGCCGGCGATCCGGCGGCTGGCGCGGAGGGGTGGCGTGAAGCGCATCTCGGGGCTCATCTACGAGGAGACCCGCGGCGTGCTCAAGATCTTCCTCGAGAACGTCATCCGCGACGCCGTCACCTACACCGAGCACGCCCGCCGCAAGACCGTCACCGCCATGGACGTCGTCTACGCGCTCAAGCGCCAGGGCCGCACCCTCTACGGCTTCGGCGGCTAGGTCCGGCCGACTGTCGCCTGTCTTCGTCGCAGCCTGCAGATTCCAAAAGCTTGATGGAACCCTGACTTGTTCAGTTCGCTATTTCCTCTGTCTGTAGTTCGTTGGAAATGAAACTTGTCTCTGTCAGTCTGTCGTAAATCTGATTTTGTTCGCTGGTTGGTCTTCTGCATCTCTGTTCGGTACGATTGTTGTTTCCTTTGTGATGCTTGAGTTGGCTCCGTATGAATCGAACCTGTTTGCAGGCTACTATAATTTGTAATGTGAAAAAACGCCACTAAACAACTGTGTATCTCGATTAAGGAACATCATTTGCTCTGTTTCTGCATCTGATCCATTTGTATAGGTCACCATCATTGTTACTTCTGTGGTGCGATGTCTGTAATAGAGATGAGGATTAGTCTGCATTTCATCACCGAGTTCTTGCTTGAGAGTGGCTATCCTTTACCTGAGTTTTGGGTGTACAAATTTGCTCTGACTTGTAATGTGGAACTATCTCAAAGCGACCAACCCATGATGTGGTTCGTGGTAACTGCTACTCCAATAAATCAACCAGGATCATCATTTGCGCTTTATTTTCTGTTGATTTCTAGTTACTAGAGTAACATTTTAATTGCTTGAACTATGTTTCCAACTGCAGAATTGCCAATATAGATACACGATACCCTCTTGGCAGTGATAGCAACTTCATCCTTCAGTTGAGTTGATCAAGAGGTGCAATGATGTATTGGATCTGTTATATGATTTATATTCAGATATCCAAAGCTAAATGAATACTAATCTCTACTGACAAGACATGCTACAGAATTCAACCACCATTCCGTCAGACCGGCAATGGAACAAGCATATCAAGTTAGATGGATACTGGTATTCACAGCAAATTAGCGATCATTCTTGTCGTTTGGCTTTGAAGTATACCTATATATAAAAGAAGTCTGCTCATTAGAGAATAAACCAATATTTTAATAGATTATGCTCAATTGGCAGATTACAAATATATAAGTATACCTATATATAAAAGAAGTCTGCTTATTTGCTGCCAACCGCTTTGTCACAACCAACTTCAGGAACGCCTTTATGAAACTGAACACCTGATACAAGTATTAGATTGGATATCACAAACACACACTCGGAAGACACAACACACAAGAACTTTACACAACAAAAAGACTCACATTTTGTACTATTAACACAACCAAATTTTGGCGCCCCTGTTAAAAATTACATGTACACCAATGTATAGAAAGGAAATGAAAAATCACTAGTATCAAGTATGGGCAGCGAGGTGACTGAAGCAGCACAGAGATGGCAAGTTCCCCTGAAAACTCCGAGCAGCATCAATTTCTTGGTGCTGCATTTACCCGATTCACAGTATCCCAGTCCGGCACAGATTAGAGCAACAATGAGTTTTCAAGGCACACAATACAGCAGTTTAGGTTGCTGTCATAGAGCGAAGGGAACACCAGAGTCGTCGGATGAGAGCACGATTTCTGTGCCGCAAGTGCAATGGCCATCTCGGTAACGCTTATGAGGGCTCTATTGCATTATTCTTGATACGCCGGGGAAGCACGACCCGCGTGCTACAGGAGCGTGCATCGGGTCGGCTGGCTTACGCGTTAGGGAGTCAGTTTTAGAACCGCTACTTATAGAAAATATGACAAGTTTTCATCTATGACATCAGAGTGTCCTTTTTGTGGTTTTCATACTTATCACAGTGAGTTGTACAGATTGACAATGGTCAAAATATAATTGGATAAATCTGTTAGCACTAAATTAATAGATTTATGTGTTCCATTGTGCACAACATAATATTTAGAGTAATATGCATAAAACAACGTCGACCAGTTTAGTCCTTGTACTTCGGTGGAACCAAATTCCAGTATATGGATTGCAAACCTGAGTTTAGAGCCACCTCGATTCGGGATGTCGGAACACCAACCGGATCGGAAACCTCATCCTAAACTTACTTCGGAATGTCTTATACGTACTCGGTCAGCCCGTAGTCTGCGCTAGAAGCTCTTAAAAAATATGTGAGCAAACTTAAGTAGTAACCTTATATTTGTATGCATATCACAAATAAGATATATGATCTTTTTCTCGAACTTGTAAATGATCTTAGCCACCTCCAGTTTCAGAATGGTCATGTTGCTATTACTGGGCATGCTTTTGCTATTGCAGGTTCAACTTACTCCCCACTTCTGTTTTGCATGGAATTGACTCGCCTCTTGATACAATTCTAGCTTTCTGAAACTCTCTTCCTGTTGGGACAGAAATATATTTTTTTCTTTGGCAAATCAGTGTAGAAATCCATGGTTTCTATGTAGCAATAGGCATGCATTGGTCTCTGTTTTCGAACTGATTCTTCCATTTCTTTCTTGCTGGGCTTGGATAACTGAGTATTGTAATATAAATTCTTCTGACTTTGTATGTAGCTCACTTGCATGGGAGGTTTATTCCAGCACACGTTGAACATGAAGTATATCACATACGGTGGGTGATGATGTCTCATAACAAAATGTAAGCCACATGAACTTAGTAGCTCACAATTTACCATTCCATGATGAGTCAATTCTGATTGGTATAGACTTCTAATTTTGTTAATAATAAACTTCATTTTTATCTGGAACAAAAACATCGATTCACGTTGCTACCTACATGGCTACATGTCATGTTGAATGCTGAAAAGAATTCTAAAAAGAACAACATGTATCGATTGGTTTCAGAAAAATTGATGATGAATTGTTTTTTTAAAAGGCATCCATGTATATGGATAGGGAATTGGTAAGACATACCATGCAAGACTTGATTTTCCTGGCACATACATGAAACTTTATCAGCTAATAAAGAGAATCTGTTTGTTGACATTTGGTAAGCATAAGAGTTCATTATTTTGGTGTGCAAATAAAATTAACCTAGATATATCACCTCTACTGGGTATCTTATTTTAACCTTATTGTTTTACTACCGAACGGCCCGTGCGTTGCAACGGGAGATTTATTTTTTTATAATCTCCAATGGCCATGACCGTATTTTGCTGCATCACCAAGATACACTAGCACTCTCATTTTCGTGAATTTGTGAACAGTTTTTGATAATCATGAAAAAAAATAAACTCGTGAACATATCTGGAATCGTGAACATTTTTACAGATTTTTGAACATTTTCTAAATTCAGGGAAAACGTTAAATTCATGAACATTTTATACAAATTTGCAAATATTTGAAAAAATTTGTGAACATTTTTAAAACATTGTCCTTGAATAGGTGAACATTTTTCTAGAATCGACGACCATTTTTTGGAAATTGGTGGAACAATTTTTAAAATTCATGAACATTTTTTGGTTTTAATTTTTTTTGAATCAGTAAACATTTTATGAATCAACAAACTATTTTGAGTCACGAACATTGTTTGAATTTTTAGGATATTTCTCATTTTCATGAACTTTTTTTGAATCGGCAAAATTTTGTTCAATTTCATTAACATATTTTAATACATGAACTTTAAATAAAAATCATGGACATTTTTTATTTCCCGAACATTTGTTTTCAAAATTGTGAACATTTTTAAAAAATCACAAACATTTTATGAATCCGCAAATATTTATTAATTATTAAACATTTTATTTCAAAATCCTATATTTAACTATTTTCAAGTCCCAAATTATATTAAAGTAGAAAAAACAAAAATAGAAATTAAAAACAGGTCGCCCAGACATGAGCCGACTCAAAAAGGCACGCTGTGTCGTCTCCCACACAGAGCGCGGTATAGAAGGTTCCTACTGCATGGGCCGGCCCAGGCGAGGATTCCCCTGTGTGAAATGTTTTCTTATCACTTATAGGTGGCATCCGTGGGTAAATTTTTGCAACTTTGTGGGCAATTTCGGTGACGTACCGCCAGAAGCAATAGCCCTCCCGTCGTGGTGGGCGCACAACAGATGCCACGGGGTGGCTAAAGAGAGGGATATGCAAGAGGCAACCGATGGGCTCCAGAGACGAGGTTGGTATAAGCGAGCTGAAGATGCAAGACGTACCCAGGTTCGGGGCTCTCCGGAGAGATAACACCCCTAGTCCTGCCGAGCGTGGTTTGTATGAAGATCGTACAAGCTTGCTGCTAGAGCTATTTTTAGGAGGAAGGAAGGAAAGGCCAGTGCATAGGCCGCTCCTTCTCTGCGTGGTGGATGTATGTGTGTGGCTAAAGGAATCGACTAGTGATCGCGTGCCTATCTCTGCATGGAGGCTCCCTGGGGGCTCTTATAGGCCGACCCCCAGGGTTACAATGGTAACGTTACATGGGCGCAGGGCCGGGGTGTTAGTGTCTTGGAGCCGGCAGCGGGGCGCCGGGTTCGCCGGGTCCATCGGGTGCGGGTCTTGCCGGGCGCGCCGGGAGCGGGTACAGCCGGCTGTTGGGTACTGTAGGCATGCCGGGTGGTCGTCATGGGACTGCTGCGCCGTCTTGCTACAGGGTTGCGCCTCCGAGACGCTGCCCGCCCTAGGCGGGGGCTTGGTCAGCACAACAGCCGCGCCCGCCGAGGCCGGCGTATAGGAGGGCGCACTGTAGCCATGCAGGTTAGTCGACGGAGGTTCGTCTTGCGGGGGCCGGCCTGGCCGGGTTGCGGGCGTTGGGGAACGCAGTAATTTCAAAAAATTTCCTACGCACACGCAAGATCATGGTGATGCATAGCAACGAGAGGGGAGAGTGTAGTCCACGTACCCTCGTAGACCGTAAGCGGAAGATTTATGACAACACGGTTGATGTAGTTGTACGTCTTCATGATCCGACCGATCCTAGTACCAAAAGTACGGCACCTCCACGATCTGCACACGTTCGGCTCGGTGACGTCCCACGAACTCTCGATCCAGCCGAGTGTCGAGGGAGAGCTTCGTCAGCACGACGGCGTGATGACGGTGATGATGAAGCTACCGGCGCAGGGCTTCGCCTAAGCACTGCAACGATATGATCGAGGTGGATTATGGTGGAGGGGGGCACCGCACACGGCTAAGAGATCAATGATCAACTTATGTGTTCTAGGGTGCCCCCTGCCCCCGTATATAAAGGAGCAAGGGGGGAGGCCGGCTGGCCCTAGGGCGTGCCAAGGAGGGGAGGAGTCCTCCTCCTATTAGGAGTAGGACTCCCCTTTTCCTAGTCCAACTAGGAGGGGGAAGGGGGAAGGAAGGAGAGGGAGAGAGGGAGGGAAAGAGGGGGCGCCGCCCCCTCCTTGTCCAATTCACACTCCTCAAGGGGAGGGCGTGCGGCCAGCCCTAAGGCCCCCTCCTCTCTCTCTCACAAGGCCCATGTTGGCCCATTAGTTCCACCGGGGGTTCCGATAACCCCCCGGCACTCCGATAATTATCCGGTGACCCTCGGAACTCATCCAGTGTCCGAATATAGTTATCCAATATATCAATCTTTATGTCTCGACCATTTCGAGACTCCTCGTCATGTCTGTGATAACATCCGGGACTCCGAACTATCTTTGATACATCAAAACACATAAACTCATAATACCGATCGTCACCGAACGTTAAGCGTGCGGACCCTACGGGTTCGAGAACTATGTAGACATGACCGAGACTCATCTCCGGTTAATAACCAATAGCGGAACCTGGATGTTCATATTGGCTCCCACATATTCTATGAAGATCTTTATCGGTCAAACCGCATAACAACATAGTTGTTCCCTTTGTCATCGGTATGTTACTTGCCCGAGATTCGATCGTCGGTATCTCAATACCTAGTTCAATCAAGTTACCAGCAAGTCTCTTTACTCGTTCCATAATGCATCATCCCGCAACTAACTCATTAGTCACATTGCTTGCAAGGCTTATAGTGATGTGCATTACCGAGAGGGCCCAGAGATACCTCTCCGACAATCGGAGTGACAAATCCTAATCTCGATCTATGCCAACTCAACAAGTACCATCGGAGACACCTATAGAGCACCTTTATAATCACCCAGTTACGTTGTGACGTTTGGTAGCACACAAAGTGTTCCTCCGGTATTCAGGACTTGCATAATCTCATAGTCATAGGAACATGTATAAGTCATGAAGAAAGCAATAGCAACATACTAAACGATCAAGTGCTAAGCTAACGGAATGGGCCAAGTCAATCACATCATTCTCTAATGATGTGATCCCGTTAATCAAATGACAACTCATGTCTATGGCTAGGAAACTTAACCATCTATGATTCAACGAGCTAGTCAAGTAGAGGCATACTAGTGACACTCTGTTTGTCTATGTATTCACACATGTACTAAGTTTCCGGTTAATACAATTCTAGCATGAATAATAAACATTTATCATGATATAAGGAAATATAAATAACAACTTTATTATTGCCTCTAGGGCATATTCCTTCAGTCTCCCACTTGCACTAGAGTCAATAATCTAGATTACACAGTAATGATTCTAACACCCATGGAGTCTTGGTGTTGATCATGTTTTGCTCGTGAGAGAGGCGTAGTCAATGGGTCTGCAACATTCAGATCCGTATGTATCTTGCAAATCTCTATGTCTCCCTCCTTGACCTGATCGCGGATGGAATTAAAGCGTCTTTTGATGTGCTTGGTTCTCTTGTGAAATCTGGATTCCTTTGCCAAGGCAATTGCACTAGTATTGTCACAAAAGATTTTCATTGGACCCGATGCACTAGGTATGACACCTAGATCAGATATGAACTCCTTCATCCAGACTCCTTCATTTGTTGCTTCCGAAGCAGCTATGTACTCCGCTTCACACGTAGATCCCGCCACGACGCTTTGTTTAGAACTGCACCAACTGACAGCTCCACCGTTCAACATAAATACGTATCCGGTTTGTGACTTAGAGTCATCCGGATCAGTGTCAAAGCTTTGCATCGACGTAACCATTTACGACAAGCTCTTTGTCACCTCCATAAACGAGAAACATATCCTTAGTCATTTTTAGGTATTTCAGGATGTTCTTGACCACTGTCCAGTGATCCACTCATGGATTACTTTGGTACCTCCCTGCTAAACTACTAGCAAGGCACACATCAGGTCTGGTACACAGCGATTGCATACATGATAGAGCCTATGGCTGAAGCATAGGGAACAACTTTCATTTTCTCTCTATCTTCTGCAGTGGTCGGGAATTGAGTCTGACTCAACTTCACACGTTGTAACACAGGCAAGAACCCTTTCTTTGCTTGATCCATTTTGAACTTCTTCAAAACTTTATCAAGGTATGTGCTTTGTGAAAGTCCAATTAAGCATCTCGATCTATCTCTATAGATCTTGATGCCCAATATATAAGCAGCTTCATCGAGGTCTTTCATTGAAAAATCCTTGTTCAAATATCCTTTTATGCTATCCGGAAATTCTATATCATTTCCAATCAACAATATGTCATCCACATATAATATTAGAAATGCTACAGAGCTCCCTCTCACTTTCTTGTAAATACAGGCTTCTCCAAAAGTCTGTATAAAACCATATGCTTTCATCACACTATCAAAACATTTATTCCAACTCCGAGATGCTTGCACCAGTCCATAAATGTATCGCTGGAGCTTGCACACTTTGTTAGAATCCTTTGGATCGATGAAACCTTCAGGTTGCATCATATACAACTCTTCTTCCAGAAATCCATTCAGGAATGCAGTCTTTACATCCATTTGCCAAATTTCATAATCATAAAATGCAGCAATTGCTAACATGATTCAGACGGACTTAAGCATCGCTACGGGTGAGAATGTCTCATCGTAGTCAACTCCTTGAACTTGTCGAAAACCTTTTGCAACAAGTTGAGCTTTGTAGATAGTAACATTACCGTCAGCGTCAGTCTTCTTCTTGAAGATCCATTTATTCTCGATGGCTTGCCGATCATTGGGCAAGTCAACCAAAGTCCACACTTTGTTCTCATACATGGATCCCATCTCAGATTTTATGGCCTCAAGCCATTTCGCGGAATCTGGGCTCATCATCGCTTCCTCATAGTTTGTAGGTTTGTCATGGTCAAGTAACATGACCTCCAGAACAGGATTACCGTACCACTCTGGTGCGGATCTTACTCTGATTGACCTACGAGGTTCAGTAGTAACTTGATATGAAGTTACATGATCATCATCATTAGCTTCCTCACTAATTGGTGTAGGAGTCACAGGAACAGATTTCTGTGATGAACTACTTTCCAATAAGGGAGCAGGTACAGTTACCTCATCAAGTTCTACTTTCCTCCCACTCACTTCTATCGAGAGAAACTCCTTCTCTAGAAAGAATCCATTCTTAGCAACGAATGTCTTGCCTTCGGATCTGTGATAGAAGGTGTACCCAACAGCCTCCTTTGGGTATCCTATGAAGACACATTTCTCCGATTTGGGTTCGAGCTTATCAGGTTGAATCTTTTTCACATAAGCATCGCAGCCCCAAACTTTAAGAAATGACAACTTGGGTTTCTTGCTAAACCACGGTTCATAAGGTGTCGTCTCAACGGATTTAGATGGTGCCCTATTTAACGTGAATGCAGTCGTCTCTAAAGCATAACCCCAAAACGATAGCGGTAAATCAGTAAGAGACATCATAGATCACACCATATCTAGTAAAGTACGATTACGATGTTTGGACACACCATTATGCTGTGGTGTTCCGGGTGGCGTGAGTTACGAAACTATTCCGCATTGTTTCAGATGAAGACCAAACTCGTAACTCAAATATTTTCCTCCATGATCAGATCGTAGAAACTTTATTTTCTTGTTACAATGATTTTCCACTTCACTCTGAAATTCTTTGAACTTTTCAAATGTTTCAGACTTATGCTTCATCAAGAGGATATACCCATATCTGCTCAAATCATCTGTGAAGGTGAGAAAATAATGATACCCGCCGCGAGCCTCAACATTCATCGGACCACATACATCAGTATGTATGATTTCCAACAAATCTGTTGCTCGCTCCATTGTTCCGGAGAACAGCGTTTTAGTCATCTTGCCCATGAGGCATGGTTCGCAAGTACCAAGTGATTCATAATCAAGTGATTCCAAAAGTCCATCAGAATGGAGTTTCTTCATGCGCTTTACACCAATATGACCTAAACGGCAGGCCACAGATATGTTGCACTATCATTATCAACTCTGCATCTTTTGGCTTCAATATTATGAATATGTGTGTCACTACTATCGAGATTCGACAAAAATAGACCACTCTTCAAGGGTGCATGACCATAAAATATATTAGTCATATAAATAGAACAACCATTATTCTCTGATTTAAATGAATAACCGTCTCGCATCAAATAAGATTCAGATATAATGTTCATGCTTAACGCTGGCACCAAATAACAATTATTCAGGTCTAAAACTAATCCCGAAGGTAGATGTAGAGGTAGCATGCCGACTGCGATCACATCGACTTTGGAACCATTTCCCACGCGCATCGTCACCTCGTCCTTAGCCAATCTTCGCTTAATCCGTAGTCCCTGCTTCGAGTTGCACAACTCCCCGTGCGAAAGCAAGTCCCGCATCCGATGAACTGCTGCAAAGTGAACTGACCAGGGGCATATTAGCAACAGAACCAGTATCAAATACCCAGACACTACTGCGAGCATTAGTAAGGTACACATCAATAACATGTATATCACATATACCTTTGTTCACCTTTCCATCCTTCTTATCCGCCAAATACTTGGGGCAGTTCCGCTTCCAGTGATCAGTCCCTTTGCAGTAGAAGCACTCAGTCTCAGGCATAGGTCCAGACTTGGGCTTCTTTACTTGAGCAGCAACTTGCTTGCCGTTCTTCTTGAAGTTCCCCTTCTTCCCTTTACCATTTTTCTTGAAACTGGTGGTCTTGTTGACCATCAACACTTGATGCTCTTTCTTGATTTCTACCTCTGCAGCCTTTAGCATTGCGAAGAGCTCGGAAATTGTCTTATCCATCCCTTGCATATTATAGTTCATCACGAAGCTCTTGTAGCTTGGTGGCAGTGATTGAAGAATTCTGTCAATGACACTATCATCAGGAAGATTAACTCCCAGTTGAATCAAGTGATTGTTATACCCAGACATTTTGAGTATATGCTCACTAACAGAACTATTCTCCTCCATCTTGCAGCTGTAGAACTTATTGGAGACTTCATATCTCTCAATCCGGGCATTTGCTTGAAATATTAACTTCAACTCCTGGAGCATCTCATATGCTCCATGATATTCAAAACATCGTTGAAGTCCCGGTTCTAAGCCGTAAAGCATGGCACACTGAACTATTGAGTAGTCAGCAGCTTTGCTCTGCCAGACGTTCATAACATCTGGCGTTGCTCCTGCAGCGGGTTTGGCACCTAGCGGTGCTTCCAGGACATAATTCTTCTGTGTAGCAATGAGGATAATCCTCAAGTTACGGACCCGGTCCGTGTAGTTGCTACCATCATCTTTCAACTTAGCTTTCTCTAGGAACGCATTAAAATTTAACGGAACAACAACACAGGCCATCTATCTACAACAACATAGACATGCAAAATACTATCAGGTACTAAGTTCATGATAAATTAAAGTTCAATTAATCAAATTACTTAAGAACTCCCACTTAGATAGACATCCCTCTAATCATCTAAGTGATCACGTGATCCATATCAACTAAACCTTGTCCGATCATCACGTGAGATGGAGTAGTTTTCAATGGTGAACATCACTATGTTGATCATATCTACTATATGATTCACGCTCGACCTTTCGGTCTCAGTGTTCCGAGGCCATATCTGCATATGCTAGGCTCGTCAAGTTTAACCCGAGTATTCTGTGTGTGCAAAACTGGCTTGCACCCGTTGTATGTGAACGTAGAGCTTATCACGCCCGATCATCACGTGGTGTCTCGGCACAACGAACTTTTGCAACGGTGCATACTCAGGGAGAACACTTGTACCTTGAAATTTAGTGAGAGATCATCTTATAATGCTACCATCGACCTAAGCAAAATAAGATACATAAAGGATAAACATCACATGCAATCAATATAAGTGATATGATATGGCCATCATTATCTTGTGCATTTGATCTCCATCTCCAAAGCACTGTCATGATCACCATCGTCACCGGCTTGACACCTTGATCTCCATCGAAGCGTCGTAGTCGTCCCGCCAACTATTGCTTCTACGACTATCACTACCATTTAGTGATAAAGTAAAGCAATTACATGGCGAATGCATTTCATACAATAAAGCGACAACCATATGGCTCCTGCCATTTGTCGATAACTCCGTTACAAAACATGATCATCTCATACAATAAAATTTAGCATCATGTCTTGACCATATCACATCACAACATGCCCTGCAAAAACAAGTTATACGTCCTCTACTTTGTTGTTGCGAGTTTTACGTGGCTGCTACGGGCTGAGCAAGAACCGTTCTTACCTACGCATCAAAACCACAATGATTTTTCGTCAAGTATGCGCTGTTTTAACCTTCAACAAGGACCGGGCATAGCCACACTCGATTCAACTAAAGTTGGAGAAACTGACACCCGCCAGCCACCTGTGTGCGAAGCACGTCGGTAGAACCAGTCTCGCGTAAGCGTACGCGTAATGTCGGTCCGGGCCGCTTAATCCAACAATACCGCCGAATCAAAGTATGACATGCTGGTAAGCAGTATGACTATTATCGCCCACAACTCACTTGTGTTCTACTCATGCATATAACATCTACGCATAGACCTGGCTCTGATACCACTGTTGGGGAACGCAGTAATTTCAAAAAAATTCCTACGCACACACAAGATCATGGTGATGCATAGCAACGAGAGGGGAGAGTGTAGTCCACGTATCCTCGTAGACCGTAAGCGGAAGCGTTATGACAACGCGGTTGATGTAGTCGTACGTCTTCACGATGCGACCGATCCTAGTACCGAAAGTATGACACCTCCGCGATCTGCACATGTTCGGCTCGGTGACGTCCCATGAACTCTCGATCCAGCTGAGTGTCGAGGGAGAGCTTTGTCAGCACGACAACATGATGATGGCGATGATGAAGCTACCGGCGCAGGGCTTCACCTAAGCACTGCAACGATATGACCGAGGTGGATTATGGTGGAGGGGGCACCGCACACGGCTAAGAGATCAATGACCAACTTATGTGTTCTAGGGTGCCCCCCATGCCCCCGTATATAAAGGAGCAAGGGGGGAGGCCGGCCGGCCCTAGGGCGCGCCAAGGAGGGGAGGAGTCCTCCTCCTAGTAGGAGTAGGACTCCCCTTTTCCTAGTCCAACTAGGAGGGGGAAGGAAGGAGAGGGAGGGAAAGAGGGGGCGCCGCCCCCCTCCTTGTCCAATTCGGACTCCTCAAGGGGGGGGGGGTGCGCGGCCAGCCCTAAGGCCCCCTCCTCTCTCTCTCACAAGGCCCATGTTGGCCCATTAGTTCCCCCGGGGGTTCCATAACCCCCCGGCACTCCGATAATTATCCGGTGACCCTCGGAATTCATCCGGTGTCTGAATATAGTCATCCAATATATCAATCTTCATGTCTCAACCATTTCGAGACTCCTCGTAATGTTCGTGATCACATCCGGGACTCCGAACTATCTTTGGTACATCAAAACACATAAACTCATAATACCGATCGTCACCGAACGTTAAGCGTGCGGACCCTACGGGTTCGAGAACTATGTAGACATGACCGAGACTCATCTCTGGTCAATAACCAATAGCGGAACTTGGATGTTCATATTGGCTCCCACATATTCTACGAAGATCTTTATCGGTCAAACCGCATAACAACATACATTGTTCCCTTTGTCATCGGTATGTTACTTGCCCGAGATTCGATCGTCGGTATCTCAATACCTAGTTCAATCTCGTTACCGGCAAGTCTCTTTACTCGTTCTGTAATGCATCATCCCGCAACTAACTCATTAGTCACATTGCTTGCAAGGCTTATAGTGATGTGCATTACCGAGAGGGCCCAGAGATACCTCTCCGACAATCGAAGTGACAGATCCTAATCTCGATCTATGCCAACTCAACAAGTACCATCAGAGACACCTGTAGAGCACGTTTATAATCACCCAGTTACGTTGTGATGTTTGCTAGCACACAAAGTGTTCCTCCGGTATTCGGGAGTTGTATAATCTCATAGTCATAGGAACATGTATAAGTCATGAAGAAAGCAATAGCAACATACTAAACGATCAAGTGCTAAGCTAACGGAATGGGTCAAGTCAATCACATCATTCTCTAATGATGTGATCCCGTTAATCAAATGACAACTGATGTCTATGGCTAGGAAACTTAACCATCTTTGATTCAACGAGCTAGTCAAGTAGAGGCATACTAGTGACACTCTGTTTGTCTATGTATTCACACATGTACTAAGTTTCCGGTTAATACAATTCTAGCATGAATAATAAACATTTATCATGATATAAGGAAATATAAATAACAACTTTATTATTGCCTCTAGGGCATACTTCCTTCAGCGGGGCCTTGCCGGGTTGCGCTGGGGGGCCGACCAGGGCGCAAGCCGGACTGAGGGGTGATGCTAGCCCTGATGTTTTTGAAAAGGATCCGGGTTCCATTGCCTGCCTGGGGTCCATCCCCCCGACAGTACTCCCCGAAGCTATGAAGGCTCGCCGACTTCGAGCAAGGGGGACTTCGTAGTTTCACCCCCGTGAGGAGGTAGTCGGGTTGATGGAGTTCGTGGCCGCTGGGTCTGGCAACACCCACTGTGTGTCGGCTTCCGGAAGCCGGATCACGGCACCCCGGTATGGGCAAGAAACCGTGGAGTCTACCGAATCTTGAAGGGGAAGGGACGCGCCCCCGGGTGTAAGGGCATTTTATCCCTTAGTTGGTTTTGGTGATTGATGACAATGCTTTTGCGGACCAATCATGTGCATCAAATATTTCAGATATATTGACTAGGCACAAGATGATTGGGTTCCCCTCAAAAGGCTATAGAAGATGGCATTTCTCTTCGGTTCTTTTCGGTGGTATTGAGTCGTAGGGAAGCCGTACTATTAAGAGGGGGTCCGCTTTGGAAAGGTTGGGTGGATTCATCACGTACACATCGTCCCTTGCACCTCCTTTCCTCTTGCCTTTGGAGCATCCTAAGTTTTCCGTGTCTATGCAATTATAGCTCTTGTCTGCCGAACTAGGAAGTGCGGTAGTACCGCAGGACCTTGTGGTAGTACCGCCCTCTGGTGCGGTAGTACCGCAAGGCCCCACGGTAGTACCGCTTCTAGTGAGCGGTAGTACCGTGGTCCCTGCTTAGTTCCGCAACTTCACGTCTGTAAGGGGCGGATGTAATTTTTTACATCCGCACCTAGCGTGGTAGTACCGCGGCTGGCTTACGGTACTACCGCGTCGGGTTTTTGCATCGACTCCAACTCTGCGGAAGTAGCCACGGATGTAATTTTTTATATCCGTGCCTCCCCATCCCTGGACAGCCCCTGCCTTGCGGTAGTACCGCAAGGGGGTGCGGTAGTACCGCGCTAGCAGTACTACCGCCCTCTGCCGTAGTGCTGTGTGGCTGTTCTGGTCTCTGCTGCGTGGGCGGTAGTACCGTGGGGCTCTGCGGTAGTACCGCGTACCCCTGTGGTAGTACCGCGCCTAAGGTGCGGTAGTACCGCATGCACCTGCGGTAGTACCACGCCTCAGGGCGGTAGTACCGCGTGCCCCTGTGGTAGTACCGCGCCTAAGGTGCGGTAGTACCGCGCAGCGCAGGCTGAGTTGGTGGATAACGGTTGGATTTGTTCTCCCACTATATAAGGGGTGTCTTCCTCCTCTAGTTGACCACCTCTTCCACCTCCAAGCTCCATTGTTGCTCCAAGCTCCATTTTCGCCCGATCTCCTTCCCTAGCCAATCAAACTTGTTGATTCTCTAGGGATTGGTTGAGGAGGCCCCGATCTACACTTCCACCAAGAGATATTTGAATTCCCACACTAATCCCTTGTGGATCTTGTTACTCTTGGGTGTTGAGCACCCTAGACGGTTGAGGTCACCGTGGAGCCATAGTCCATTGTGGTGAAGCTTCGTGGTGTCGTTGGGAGCCTCCAATTAAGTTGCGGAGATTGCCCCAACCTTGTTTGTAAAGGTTCGGTCGCTGCCTTCAAGGGCACCAATAGTGGAATCACGGCATCTCGCATTGTGTGAGGGCGTGAGGAGAATATGGTGGCCCTAGTGGCTTCTTGGGGAGCATTGTGCCTCCACACTGCTCCAACGGAGACGTACTTCCTCTCAAAGGGAAGGAACTTCGGTAACACATCCTCGTCTTCACCGGCTCCACTCTTGGTTATCTCGTGCCTTTACTTGTGCAAGTTTATTTGTGCCTTATCTCTTGCTTGCTTGTATGCTTATTGTTGTTGCATCATATAGGTTGCTCACCTAGTTGCATATCTAGACAACCTACTTTGATGCAAAGTTTAAATTGGTAAAGAAAAGTTAAAAATTGTTAGTTGCCTATTCACCCCCCCTCTAGTCAACTATATCGATCCTTTCAATTGGTATCAGAGCCTCGTCTCTTTATTAAGGACTTTATCGTCCGAAGAGTATGGTTGACGTCGTAGACGGTGTGGAGGAGCACTCCGGTGTGAATCCGGTCTCGTCTACGGGAGACGGGGGAACCGCGGTCTCTCGTGAGGAATTAAATGTGGCGTTGGACACATTGAAAACCTCCATGACTACCGAGGTCAAAAGCATGTTTAATAAATACTTAGAAGGGCTTAAGCTTTCCACCGCACCGTTGAAAGTGGGTGATCCCGCCAACAAGGTGACGGATGCTACCTCCGACAAAGGGGAAGCTACTAGCGAGAAAGCTCCTTCTTCTAGTGGTAAAAAGGGCACCGACATCTTTGCCCATGTGGAACCTCCACCTGTCTATGGTGGACCGCTCCCTTCCACTCATTGAAATCATGCCGGCCCGGCTCCTAAGATTGAGAAGAATGTAGATTTTGATTCTTGGGTCTATCGTTTTAAGCGTCATTTAAATCATGTGAACACTAACCTTTGGAGAATCATTGAAGAAGGTTTCTATCCGCATGACCGAAGTAACTTCACTCCTAGAGAAGTTGTGGATCATCAATTCAATGAGAATGCTCTCTTCATCATCCAAGAAGCAATCCCACCCAAAGATCTTCCTCATCTCCGGCCTTACACCGTGGCCAAAGATGCTTGGCTCCAAGTTGTTTCCCTCTATCGGGGAAGCGCAAGCATTCAACACTCCAACTATGAAGTAGTGCAAGATGAAGCCGACGAGTTTGCAATGAAAGAAGATGAAGAACCTCATGAGCTTTATCGGAGAGTAACCAAACTCGCGGTCTCTCTCCGAGATCATGGAAGTAAGGACACGGATGACAATTGGATCAAGCGCAAATTCCTCAAGGCAATGATGCCCTACCACAAAGCTATGTCCTCCGTAATTCGTCAAAGGCCGGACTTTCACACCTTGTCCTCAAGTGAAGTGTTGGATGAGTTTGTTGCTATGAGCATCTTGGACAAGACCGCCGACAATGCGGTTCTTCGCTCTCAAAGAGTAAAGAAGCCCAACCTTGCTCTAAAGGCCAAGGTTAGTATGGAGGAAGAGGATGAAGAGGAAGAAGAGGAGGGCAACCTCGAAGATACGAAGTATGCCTATCATGAACACATGGCTCTTGCTTCAAGGCAATTTTGGAGCAAGAAGAACACAAGGCCAAACTTCAACAAGAGCAATTCAAGTGGCGCAAAGGGCAAGCAACGAGTGAGAACTTGCTTCAATTGTGGCAATGTGAGCCACTTTGTTGCGGAGTGCCCTTACGAGAAGAGGGAAGACAATGGTGGCAAGCTCATTAGAAAGGACAAGGCCAAGTCGTTCCCCAACAAGAGCAACTTCACCAAGAAGACTCCTCCCAAGGCATTGGTGGTACAAGAAGAGTATAACGAGGATGATGACAATGATGAAGATGGTGAGTCGGTTGCCATGGCATATTTGCCATTGCGAAGACTCCACGGATGTCTCTCTTCGACTCACCCAATGAGAACATCACCGCCAAGTGCCTCATGGCTAAAGCCACCAATAAGGTAACCTCCAACATCAAAACTACCATAATTAATCATCCTTCTTCGACGGATAGCATTGATGAACATGAGGGGACAAATGTGGAGGAAAATGAGTTTGAGATCTTTATGGGTAAACTCAAGGGTAAATCCAAGAAGCACTTCGTTGCTCTCTTGGAACAACTTGGTGAAGCCAATGACATGATCGAGGCTCACGAAGATACCATCTCTAAGATGGAGGGGCATAGTCGTGACTATGCCGATGAGATTTTGGATCTTTCCAATGCTCTTGACGAAGAGCGTGGTCTTCGTTTGGCTCTTGAGGAGTCATACAACGATGATCATGCTAAGTTAAAGAAAGATCTTGATCATGCTCTTGTTGTGTCTCGTGTGCTAAACTCCGAGAAGGCAAAACATGGGGTTGATCTTGCTAGACTTAAAGAGGAGTTTGACATTCTCGACAAGGCTCACAAAGTCTTGAAGGGCGTTCATGCTAGCCTCAAGGAGTCTCATGATCAACTCCATGTAAAGCTAACTAAGGAGAAAGCCACCTTTCCTCATATGGTGTTAATTGACAATGCAAATGCTACTAACCCTTGTTGTGATCATGTGCATCTTGTTGAGGAGAATGCTAAGTTGAAGGAGCAACTTGAGAAAGGCCTTGTGTCATGCATACAAGGTGAGAAGAACCTCAACGACCTTTTGAGAAACCAAAAGGAAGTTGTGGCCAAGGAGGGGATTGGGTTCGCACCCAAGCCCAAGAACAAGAAGAAGAATGACAAGACCAAACGACCTCCTCCTCTCAAGCAAACGTTTGTGAAGGAGGGAGAGGGTATTTCCAAGGAGAAGAAGAACAATGCGAAGGGTGACGGTGTCAAGAAGGGCAATACCACCCCATCCAACAAAGCCGGCGACTTTAATCCTTCTTATGTGTTATGCCGTGCAAGTGATGGGCATGTTTATGCCAAATTTGTTGGTTCTCCTCATGAGTATATTGAATGGTGCATTTGGGTTCCTAAGACCCTTGTTACTAACATCAAAGGACCCATTACAAAATGGGTACCTAAAACCAAGCATTGATCTCTTGTAGGTGTTCGCTTCTGGTGGGGGATCATGGTTGCTCGATAGTGGAGCTACAAATCATATGACCGGAAGCAAGGACTTGGTGGTGGACGTGCACAAGATTCCATCTATGCCCACCAATGTCGAGTGGGGTGATGCCTCGTCTTCTAAGGTATTGGGACTCGGCAAAGTTGTCATTTCTCATGATCTCACGATCGAGAAGGTCATGCTAGTTGAGTCCCTTGCATACAATTTACTTTCCGTTCGTCAACTTGCTACCATGGGCTTTGCCACTTTCTTTAATATTGATACCGTGGCCCTCTTGTGGAGCAAGACTCTTAAAGTAGCCTTTGTTGGGCATGTCGAGAACGGTCTCTATGTGATTAACTTTTTGGAGCGACCCACTAAGACCGCGACATGCCTAATGGCTAAAGTTGACGTGGGATGGCTTTGGCATCACCGTTTAGCCCATGTCAATATGAGATCTTTTCAAAGTCTTCTCAAGGGGGACCATGTCCGTGGACTAACGAACGTTAGGTTTGCTAAAGATCGTGCTTGCAGTGCTTGTATCGAAGGAAAGCTTCATGAGAAGGCTCACCCTCCCACGACTCTCATTTACTCGAAGAGGCCTTTGGAGCTCCTTCATTTGGATCTCTTTGGGCCTCCATCCTTTGATAGTCTTGGGGGTAGAAAGTATTGCTTGGTAATTGTGGATGACTATTCAAGATACACTTGGGTGTATTTCTTCAAGAGGAAGAGTGAGACCCAACAAACCGTCATTGACTTTGCAAATGAAGCCCAACGTCAACACAATGCAAAGATCTTGACAATAAGAAGTGACAACGGCACCGAGTTCAAGAACTACACCTTGGATGAGTTTCTTAGTGATGAGGGGATCAAGCATCAATATTCCGCACCTTACACCCCTCAACAAAATGGTGTTGCGGAGAGGAAGAACCGGACGTTGATGGATGCGGCTAGGACCATGATGGTGGAGTTCAAGTCTCCATACAACTTTTGGGCCAAAGCCATCAACACCACGTGTCATGCTTCAAATCGGCTCTATCTCCGCAAAGGCTTGAACAAGACTCCATATGAGATACTTACCGGTAACAAGCCCAACCTCAAGTACTTTCGGGTGTTCGGGTGTAAGTGTTTCATTCTCAAGAAAGGTGTTCGTTTGTCTACATTTAAGACTATAGCTCATGAGGGCATATTTGTTGGTTATGCTACAAACTCCCATGCTTACCGTGTTCTCAATAAGTCCACGGGACTTATTGAGGAGACGTGTAATGTGGAGTTTGATGAGAATAACGGCTCCCAAGTGGAGCAAAGTGGTACTTGTGATGTAGGTGATGAAATTCCTCCCCAAGCCATAAGAAGAATGGGTGTTGGTTATATCCTACCCATTGAGGAACCCCTTGTGGCCGAAGGAGAAGTACAATGCTCCACTCAAGTGGAGCCATCACCAACCCAAGACCCACACGCTTCCGAAGAACAAAGTGAAGGCCCTCAACCTCATGAACAAGATCAAGGGCAAGATCAACCTCAAGATGGTGGTGATCCACCAAATGATGCCCAAGGTCAAGTTCTCCCCCTAGAGCAAGTTCAAGGTCAAGAGCAAGCTCAAGACGACGCTCAAGATGATCAAGTAACCCCTCCTCGTTTCACTTCCGAGGAGGAATTGGAGCGTCGTGCCGCTAAGATCGCTTCCAAGCTCACCACCAAAGGTCATCTCATGGAGAATGTGGTTGGAAGCCTAAGAAAGGGGGTAAGCACTCGTAGACAATTAGCAAACTATTGTGAACATCATGCGTTTGTTTCTTGTGTCGAACCCCAAAAGGTTTATGAAGCGCTCGAGGACCCGGATTGGCTCAATGCCATGCATGAAGAACTCAACAACTTTGAACATAACCAAGTGTGGAAATTAGTGCCAAGGCCAACCGGGAACCATAATGTCATTGGAACCAAGTGGATATTCAAGAACAAGCAAGATGCTCATGGGATCATTGTTCGCAACAAGGCTCGTTTGGTGGCACAAGGCTACTCCCAAGTCGAGGGTATCGACTACGGTGAAACCTTTGCCCCCGTCGCTCGCCTTGAATCTATTCGTTTGTTGATTGCTTATGCTTCTCATCATAATTTCACGTTGCAACAAATGGATGTGAAGAGTGCTTTTCTTGATGGTCCCATAAATGAGTTGGTGTATGTCAAACAACCCCCCGGGTTCGAAGATCCCTATTTCCCCGATCATGTGTATCAAATCCACAAGGCGCTCTATGGCCTTAAACAAGCCCCACGTGCGTGGTACGAGCATCTTACGGAGTTGTTACAAGATCGTGGATTCGAAATCGGGAAAATCGACCCCACTCTTTTTACTAAGAAGGTCAAAGGGGAGTTGTTTGTGTGCCAACTATATGTTGATGATATTATTTTTGGTTCCCCTAACAAAGCCTTCAATGAAGAATTTGCCGCTCTCATGACCTCAAAGTTCAAGATGTCTATGATGGGAGAGTTGAAGTTCTTTCTCGGATTCGAAATCAAACAAAGAAGAGAAGGAACCTTCATCAACCAAGCCAAATACACTCAAGACATGCTAAAGAGATTCAAGCTAAGTGATGTCAAGCCGGCTTCCACTCCAATGCCCACCAAGTGCCAACTTGACATTGATCCCAATGGTAAAGCGGTGGATCAAAAGGTATATCGCTCCATGATTGGATCCTTGCTTTACCTTTGTGCATCTAGACCGGATATCATGTTGAGTGTGGGAATTTGTGCACGATTTCAAGCCGCACCTAAGGAAAGCCACTTTGTGGCGGTCAAGCGAATCTTTCGATATTTGGCTCATACCCCAAACTTTGGCTTATGGTACCCAAGAGGAGCAAACTTCAAGCTTGTAGGTTATTCGGACTCCGATTGGGCGGGAGACAAAGTGGATAGGAAGTCCACTTCCGGAGGGTGTCAATTTCTTGGTTTCTCTTTGGTAAGTTGGTCTTCTAAAAAGCAAAGTTGTGTGTCTCTCTCGTCCACCGAAGCGGAGTATGTGGCGGCCGGGAGTTGTTGTGCTCAACTCTTATGGATGAGGCAAACTTTAAAGGATTACGGTGTCATTTGTGACAAAGTGCCTCTTTGGTGTGATAATGAAAGTGCCATCAAGATTTCTCTCAACCCCGTGCAACACTTCAAGACGAAGCATATTGAGATTCGGTATCACTTCATCCGAGATCACATTAGGCGAGGGGAGATCGAGCTCAACTACGTCAACACCCATGATAACCTTGCAGATATTTTCACGAAGCCTTTGGATGAAGCAAGATTTCGCGAGTTAAGGCATGAGCTAAATATCATTGATTCGAGCAATGTTGCTTGACCCCTTGCACACCCCACCACACTCAACTTGTTGTCTATTCTAGGTGTAGGCATGGACATAGGGGGAGTGTTGTTCTCTCAATGAACTCTCCCTCCCCCCATTATGCATAAAGTGATCAACTCTTTCACATTAGCCATTTTTGATGGTACTTGTGCTTCAAAGACGAGTTTTGGTCATGGGCCCAAGGATAATTCTTCGTGGTGCCATACCAATTGACTCAAACATAGGTGGCTCCGGCCACCGCCCTCTCTTTGGAGAGGTTGTGTCTCGTGGTTGATTCTTGTTGTCTTTTGCCTTTCTCTCTTCGTGTTGAGCGTGTTCTTGTGGTGTCTTGTTTGCTTGAAGATTCCGTGCGAAGACCATTTTTTTCTTGTGTTTGAAACGTGCATCTTCTTGAGCTCACGGTACTACCGCGGCCTGCCACGGTACTACCGCGTGTGGAGTGCACGGTACTACCGCACCTAGCACGACAGTAGTTTTTTACTGCCGCCTGGGGGAGCGGTACTACGGCCTCGGTGCGGTACTTCCGCCCGGGCGGTAGTACCGCGATGACGTGCGGTACTACCGCGCGAGGAGTGAGCGATACTTCCGCACCCAGCGCGGCAGTAATTTTTTACTGCCGCCTGGGGGAGCGGTACTACGACCCAGGTGCGGTACTTCCGCCCGGGCGGTAGTACCGCGATGACGTGTGGTACTACCGTGCCTTCACGGGCGCGTGGGGGTTAAACACGGGCAGGGGGGTTCTAACTCCCCCATACCCATTCGTCTCTCTCCCCACTTCATCTCTCTCTCTCTCGCTCAAGAACGACGCCGGAGGCCCTCGCCGGATCTCCATCTCCGGCCGCTCTCCTCGGATTCCGACCGGTGGGATCGTTCCCCACCACTCCTCTTGCCATGGAACAAGGTTTCTCCCCAATCCCTCTCGTTTTCTTGTTCATCTTGTTGCTTTTAGGTTTTGGGGAGATGCAAGTTGTTCTTGAGATTTTTTTTCAAATCTATGCAAGAGTAGGATGTAGGAGAGTAGTTTTGTGTAGTGTTGGTACTTGCTATAGTTGTCCCGTGATGGATTTGATCGACCGTAGTACCGCGTGTTGACACGGATGTGCTCAGATCTCCATGGCTATTTCGGATCTGCAACCGTGCGGTACTACCGCTCTGCGGGCGCGGTACTACCGCACGTCCGGTACTACCGCCCTGCGGCGCGGTACTACCGCACGTCCGGTACTACCGCTCCTTGGAGCGGTACTACCGCACGTGGCACAACACGCGTTACTACCGTTGTCTCACATCCCTCTTGTGGCACTTCTTACGTACCATGTCTACTTGTTTCACCTGCTTTGCTGTGGTCTTTGCATTGATCCTTCTCGTGTTTTGTGCGTGTTTGTTTTGTGGTGTGTGTGTTAGGTGGTGACTCAGGTGCTCCCGCTCGCCGCTCCAATCCACCCCGTGACACGGGGTCCAAGCGTATGCGCAACATAGAGGAAGCAGAGGGCTCCAATGCCCCCCAACGCAGAACCAAGACCACTGCCAGCAAAGAGAAGGAACCCACCAAGGGCATGGATGAGATACCGCTTGCTGAGTTCATCGCTCGGAGGAAGGTCAATCCGTATGGAAACCCTCGTGCCATCTTTCGAGAGAATGATCTATTCTGGACCAAGCAGCAAAATCTCATTTATCTGGATGTCATCAAGGCAAAGCAAAATACCCATGTGGAGGTGAAGTGGATCAACATGCATCACATGCGCAAAGAGGCGCACCGGGAATACTTTGGTGAGGCTTTGGACCTCGTGGAGCAATTTGGCATTGAGCATATCATCTCGTTCCACAAAGACTATGATCCTGAGATCCTTGCCCAGTTCTTTGCCTCCGTGCATTTTCCTCCCAATGAGGAAAGGACCATGACTTGGATGACCAATGGCCGACAGCTGACTGCTACCTGGAAGGAATTCATGACACTGCTTGGGGTTCCGAATGAGGGGCTCACCACACCCCAAGGTGTTCGCCCTCATTCCAATTCCGAGTCTGCCAACAAGAACAAGCTCATGCCCTACCTTGTGGAGAAGAAGCTCTCCAATGGCAAGTCAACTTGGGTACTCAACTCATTTCTTGACATCATGCACCGGATCTTCCGCAACACTCTCTTCCCACGCATTGGGGACAAGGACAAGGTGCATGCCTATCTGGTGGATATGATGCTATTGTGTGAAGAGGCTCGCAACTCTCAGACTCAGCCACTTGATGTCTCACATATCATGTGGACTGAACTTCGGTTTGCGGTCTACAACCGCAAGGTCCCCATCTATGGACCTTATCTGTTTCAGTTGATCTCGGCTACTTGGGAGCGGGTCTACCCTCAGGATGAGTTTGAGGCCCCTGGTTGGATCCGGCATGAGCCCATCAACCTCCGTATCAAGTCTTAGTGGGCCAACACTACCTCTCGTGCTGATACTGCGGCTGCCATGGACATGGATGCAGATGAGGGTGAGGAGGAGGCAGCAGACGAGGACAGTTCTGAGGGTTACATCCCTCCCACCTCTGAGCCTTCTTGGGCTAAGCGACTGAAGAACAAGATGAAGATGTTGTTCTGTATGCAAGCCAAGGGGCAGTACCAGATTCATGTGGCTTCCAAGGAGGTTCGCCGCCGCGACAAGCGGATTTTCAGGACTTTTGGCGAGAACATATCTAGCGGGTCAGAGGTGAACATGACCCCAGAGGCTGAATGGCTGCACAAGCAGGGCTACCGGTGGACCGAGTCTGAGGAGGAGTCCGTCCCAGCTGCAGAGTCCGACGATGAGCGTGGCAGTGACTACTCCGCTTGAGCCACCCCTATTGCTGTAGGTGTCCTCTCTGCCTTTTTGGCGTCTCGATGCCAAAGGGGGAGAGAGTGTAGGATTTGCTGCGAGTTATGTCGTGTTTGGGTCAGTTGAACTTCGTTTATTTTGTTTGCTTTGGTTTGCTTTGGTTTGTGTTCGTGAGACCTTCTATCATATGGTGTAAGACATATGCACTCTATCGTACCGTAGTAAACTTATTCTATCGTGTGCTTATTACATTATGCTCCTGTCTATCTTGCTTAGCTTTAGCCTTATTGCAAGATTTGCCATGTCTATAAAATATAGGGGGAGTGTTGATCCTAGTATGTGTGCCGTGCAGTCCAAAGCACTCATCAATATAGCACACATCTAGGGGGAGCCCGTCGATATTTTAGAGACTTGGGGTTTGCCCTTGCTCTTTGTGTTATACCCTCGTGCAAATCCCGTGTTGTCATCAATCCACCAAAAAGGGGGAGATTGTAAGGTCATTTTATCCCTTAGTTGGTTTTGGTGATTGATGACAATGCTTTTGCGGACTAATCATGTGCATCAAATATTTCAGATATATTGACTAGGCACAAGATGATTGGGTTCCCCTCAAAGGCTATAGAAGACGGCGTTTCTCTTCAGTTCTTTTCGGTGGTATTGAGTCATAGGGAAGCCGTACTATTAAGAGGGGGTCCGCTTTGGAAAGGTTGGGTGGATTCATCACGTACACATCGTCCCTTGCACCTCCTTTCCTCTTGCCTTTGGAGCATCCTAAGTTTTCCGTGTCTATGCAATTATACCTCTTGTCTACCGAACTAGGAAGTGCGGTAGTACCGCTCATCAGAGTGGTAGTACCGCAGGACCTTGCGGTAGTACCGCCCTCTGGTGCGGTAGTACCGCAAGTCCCCATGGTAGTACCGCTTCTAGTGAGCGGTAGTACGGTGGTCCCTGCTTAGTTCCGCAACTTCACGGCTGTAAGGGGCGGATGTAATTTTTTACATCCGCACCTAGCGCGGTAGTACCGCGACTGGCTTACGGTACTACCGCGTCGGCTTTTTGCATCGACTCCAACTCTGCGGAAGTAGCCACGGATGTAATTTTTTATATCCGTGCCTTCCCATCCCTGGACAGCCCCTGCCTTGCGGTAGTACCGTGGGGCTCTGCGGTAGTACCGCGTACCCCTGTGGTAGTACCGCGCCTCAGGTGATGTAGTACCGCGTGCCCCTGCGGTAGTACCGCGCCTAAGGTGCGGTAGTACCGCGCTGCGCAGGCTGAGTTGGTGGATAACGGTTGGATTTGTTCTCCCACTATATAAGGGGTGTCTTCCTCCTCTAGTTGACCACCTCTTCCACCTCCAAGCTCCATTGTTGCTCCAAGCTCCATTTTCGCCTGATCTCCTTCCCTAGCCAATCAAACTTGTTGATTCTCTAGGGATTGGTTGAGGAGGCCCCGATCTACACTTCCACCAAGAGATATTTGAATTCCCCCACTAATCCCTTGTGGATCTTGTTACTCTTGGGTGTTGAGCACCCTAGACGGTTGAGGTCACCGTGGAGCCATAGTCCATTGTGGTGAAGCTTCGTGGTGTCGTTGGGAGCCTCCAATTAAGTTGTGGAGATTGCCCCAACCTTGTTTGTAAAGGTTCGGTCGCCGCCTTCAAGGGCACCAATAGTGGAATCACGGCATCTCGCATTGTGTGAGGGCGTGAGGAGAATACGGTGGCCCTAGTGGCTTCTTGGGGAGCATTGTGCCTCCGCACCTCTCCAACGGAGACGTACTTCCTCTCAAAGGGAAGGAACTTCGGTAACACATCCTCGTCTTCACCGGCTCCACTCTTGGTTATCTCGTGCCTTTACTTGTGCAAGTTTATTTGTGCCTTATCTCTTGCTTGCTTGTATGCTTATTGTTGTTGCATCATATAGGTTGCTCACCTAGTTGCATATCTAGACAACCTACTTTGATGCAAAGTTTAAATTGGTAAAGAAAAGTTAAAAATTGTTAGTTGCCTATTCACCCCCCCTCTAGTCAACTATATCGATCCTTTCACCGGGGCCCGACGTGGGTGCCATGTGGCGAACAGCAGCCGGAGAGGCCCTGCCAGGCCACGCGCGACTGGATGCACTACAAAAAAGACACATCCGTGACATTTTGGGCCAAACGAAAATCTTTTTTGTCATACTTATGACACTTCTATGACGATAATTGTGACAAAACCCGGTATCATCATAGATGTGGTGGGGTCCTACTTCTATGGCAAAAAATCATGACAGAAAATGGGCTTTTCGTCCTGGACGGGCCGGAGAGGCAGCTGCATGATATTCTTTGGGCCGTCCATGACGGAAAAAACCGTGGTAGAAGCGAGGGCGCGGAAAATATCGGGGAGTCCCCGGTTATGGTGGGTGGTCGGGGGCCGAGCAATGCGCGTTTCCCTCGTACGTACGCGCGTGTGTGCGAGGCGTTGTGCTCTAACTGAACCGGAGCGAGGCGTTGGGCTCTAACTGAACCCGAGCGATTGCACTGCAGGCTACGCGTTACTGAACCCGAGCGATCGATCGATGGCTGTTAACTGAACCCGATCGAGTGATTCCTTCACTACTGCTGCTAACTGAAGCCGATTGAAGCTGCCTCTGGATGAACAGTGAGCGTTGCTGGGGGGGTTTGGATGAACAGTTCCCGGTGGGGTGGATGAATAGGACGCCGTGGCGTTGCCTCTAGATGAACAGTGAGCATTGCTGGGGGGTTTGGATGAACAGTTCCTGATGGGGGTGGATGAACAGGACCCCGATCGTTCGAGCCGGTTGGGGCTGGATGAATAGGACCCCGTGGAGGGCAGGATGAACAGGACCACCCCGTGGAGGGCTGGATGAACAGTAGCCCGTGGAGGGGTGGTTGAACAGGAGCCCGTGGAGAGGGCTGGTTGAACAGTAGTCGGTGGAGTAGCGCGCGGTGGAGGCTGGATGAACAGGAGCCCGTGGATGAACAGTCACAGGTGGAGGCTGGAGGAGGTCGACGGTGGATGAACAGTAGCCCGTGGAGGCTGGAGGGGGTCGACGGTGGAGATGAATAGTATCCCGTGGAGTCCCGTTTTGCGGTACGCCACACCCCTCCCGATGAACAGGACCCCCATTTCGACCGTAGTGCTCCAACACAAGTCTGTTTCCTCCGTTTTGCGGTACGCCACACCCCTCCCGATCAACAGGACCCCCGTTTCGACCGTAGGAGGTCCGTTTCCTCCGTTTTGCGTATGCCAGACCCCTCCCGATGAACAGGATCCCATTTCGAACGTGGCCGGTCGAACACAAGGCTGTTTCCTCCGTTCTGCGGTACGCCAGGCCTCGTTTCCATCGGCTGTTCCGTCCAAGCCCTCCCGATGAACACGACGACGCATTTCGTTCCGACCCAGCCGGTTGGCTCCCCATGAACACGACGACGACGCTGTTTCTCCGTTCCGACCCAGCCATGTACACGAGCCCTGGCCGTACGTATGCGCGAGTAGGCGTTCGAGACCCTGCCCGTATGTACGTACGTGGCCGTATTTTCTTTCTTGCACACTGGCCGTTGTACGTACGTGTACATGCTACGTGCGCGCCTCTACTACGACACGTGCGTGCCTCTACATCGACCAGTATGTACGTACACGTTCGCGACCAGAATGACAACGTACGCTTCGACCAGGTGGGTCCCGACTGTCAGGCACTTCCTTGCGTGCGAAGATGTAGCTGGTGGGTCCCAGCAGTCAGGGGCGAATCACTTTTTTTGCCCGAACGCACTTCCTTGCATGCGAAGATGTACTTGGTAGGTCCCAGTAGTCAGGGGGAAACGGTTTTTTCGTGAAATACAGTTGCCCGTCCGGTGGGTCCCTGCTGTCAGGTGGAGGAATAATTATTTTGCGCGTAATAAGGAGGCACTTCCTTGCAGCCGTCGTGGACCCAGCTGTCAGCCTCTCCACGTACAGTACTCTTCCGATGGAAGTCGTTCCTTGACCACGTTGACCACGCCGCGCCGAGAGCACCAGGGCGGTGGACGACGGCGAGGCCTAGGAAGGGGACGACGCAGAGCCGGGGAAGACGCGGCAGTGGAAGCTCACGCGGAGAGGAGTACGAGGGTTCACTGGTTCGGCTGCGGTGTGAGGCTGCCGTCGCCGCAGGGCCTGGCCAGCGGTGGGAATAGTAGGGGGCGGTGAGGCCTCCGCGGCAGCACAGCCGGACATGGGAGGCAAGAGCATGCGGCACGACCGGCGCTGCTTTGGGCGGCTGGAGCAACAAGACCAGAGGTTGAAGAAGCACTACGGTCGTTGGATGGACATCGTACGGTCACTGGAGCTAGAATCGTTCATATTGACTAAGTTGACAAAGCACTCCGTCCCCGTCAACTTAGTAGGCCCACAGGTCAGCTTCCGAAATGGTGCGCCCCAGATGTCAGGGGGAGGAATCATTTTTTGGGCGGGTGAAGCTAGAATATCTGAGATTGAAGAAGAAGCACGACATCCGTTGGATGGGCATCCAATGGCCACTGCTGCTAGAACCGTGTGTTGACTATAAGTTGACAAAGCCTTGCATACGCGTCAACTCTTTTTTTTTGAGGGGACGCGTCAACTTAGTAAGGCCACAAGTGTGTGGCAGAGAACTTATAGCCCATTTGTGATTTGTAAGAATGTGCAGCCAAGTTTTGAATTCTAATGGAATTTACTACACCCCATTTACAGTTTGTTAAAAGTACAGCCCATTTCAACCAACCGTTCAAAACAGAATTCAATAAAATTTCCCACATTTTGATGGGATCCGAAATATTTTTCTCCCAAAATTTCTAGTCAGATTAAATACAATTTCAATATAAATTTATACTACGTAAAAATCCAACGAAACATTGCGCATGCAACAATTAATGAAATTAAAATTTTCAATATCCAAAAATAATATTTTATAAAGTAATTACGTGTTTGGTGCATTTTTTATAGTTACTGCCCAGTTTTTATAATTACATCCCATTTATTATTTCTTAAAGCCCATTTTCTTGTTAAGCCTAATGCATCCCTCCTAGGAAAGATTTGCAGCCCAGCGGGGCGGAGAATAACAACTTGACCTTGCCTGGGTACTCCTAAAAAAAGCTGGGCTAGCCATTTTCAGCTTGAAAAAAATTAATATCTGGGCTGGATATCTGGCCTGGGCTAGATGGGCCACAGCCCGCCCAATTAATAGCTGTAGCGATGTTTTCGTTGTTGTTCAGAGGAGAAAATTAATATCTGGGCTAAACATCGCTCAAGAAAAACTCTGCAGTGCTCACACCTCAAAAACACAAATACTGCTCGAGCTGCTTGGTCCCAGCTGTCGGCCGCTTCTTGTGCAATTCTCTTGTTTATTGACTACATAGGTTCACAATGGTGTGGGACCGTGATGTCAGGAAACCAGGAGGAAGCAAAAAAATTATAGTTTTATATACTAATAAGGAGGCACTTGCTTTCATCCTCTCCAAGTAAAGTCATCTCCTCATCCTCATGTCCGTTGACCATGTTGACAACGCGAGACGGCGGCGCCACGGCGAGCGCAACAACTCGAAGGACGACGGAGAGGGCCTCGCGGGCCCTACAGATGGTCTGATACAGCACTCGCTGCTCATTCGGAAAGCCAGGATCATAGGGCCACATGTCCGCGACGGCATTGTCATTCGCTTGTTCACCGGTGCTCCTTGAGGAGACGGAGGTTGCAACACAGGTCCTCCTGCGCTGGTAGCTCTGGCGCCATTAGGGCGTCGAAGTGCGGCCGCACCTGCTCTATGGTGAACACGGCATGAACCGGCTTGGACAGTGGCGCCGGCTCCTGGTCGGAAGCTACGTCCATCGTCTGATTGTCGTCGCTCAGCTCGGCGAGGTAGTTGGCGAGCCAGCATGTCCGGCTGCTGGACCGACCCGCTGCCAAGCACGAGTATGACTGCCCTGGCCCACCCAGACCGCCTCCCTCGCCCGCGCGTGCTTTCCGCCCGAAAAGGTCAGCGCCGCCCGCCCCGCTTCCCGGTGCATGCGATTGCTCCGCCTTTAAACGACACAAGTGCCGGCCGTCCGTCCTTCTGCCGCCCACATTAATGATATGTGGTTGCCGAGGCAGCTACTCCGGCGCCACACGTCCGTCCCTCCGCCGCCCACCATTGCTATATAAACTGCTGCGCCGGCCATAGCCGCGGTCATCTGCATCCGTTCCTATTCTCCTGTCCACACCACTACTGCCCACCATGGCTTCCTCGCGCTCCAGCACTCTTCAGGACGGGCGGACGACGGACCACAAGGAGATGGCAGCCATTGCTGCCAACTGGCTGGCCGGGAGGCAGCCGGAGGACGACGACGTCCCAATGGAGAACATGGTAGTCGACGATCCGGCGCCAACCCCCTCCTCCGCGCCATCCTCGCCGGTGCATTGCACCATGACCATCGGCGAGGCCCATGCCCAATATATGGACACGGTGAGGCAGAAGCATGAGGAGCAGTTCCGGGAGGCGCAGGCTGACGCCGCCTACAACCACCATCTCCTCCAGGAGCACCTGCAGGCGGAGGAGCAGATCGCCGCGGAGCGGGCGGAGCAGGAGGCGCTGCTCGACTCATACCGCTCCGCCCGCGAGGGCCGTCTCGAGCGCTGGCGGTACCGCATGCGGGTGGCGGAGGCTGCGGCCGCCTACAAAGAGGGCGATGAAGCGGCCAAGGCGCTGTTTGGCGAGACCGAGGACGAGGCAGAGGACAATGCCGGCTCCGACGAGTCCCCGCTCCACTGGCGTCGACGAGGCCCTGCTCCGTCGAGGCCCCGCGCCGCCAACAACGAGGCAGAGGACACCGCCGGCTCCGCCGAGGCCCCACCCCGCCGGCAACGAGGGGGAGGATTTTCCCCCGCTCCGCCGAGGCGCCGCCCGCCGGCAACGAGATAGAGGACATCGCCGGCTCCGCCGAGGCCCCGCCCTGCTGCCAACGACGCCGCGCCACACAGAAAATGAGGAAGAGTAGAACACGGTAGGTCGCCGCCGCTCGGGTCCAAGTAAGGCCACCGCTGCTCCCCTCCGGTTGCTGGCACTGAGTTGTACATCATGGAGCAATTCTATGATTACAGGCTGATTGAAGAGCGCTCCGTGGTTGAGCAAGCTCATGAGATATAGTCATTTGCTAGAGAACTTGAGCACTTCAGTTCTATGCTACCGGACAATGTGCGAAGTAAAAAGGAACAGAAGGAGTACAAAGAGTTTGAGCAGCTTTTTAGCGTTCTTGTACATTGCAATCACAGCGATTCACATGTCATAGAGAACATTCAAAACAATCGATGATTATGCATCTCAGTGATTCACATGTCAGAGCCAATATTTACTTCACAACTAAAGAAAAAAGAAAAAATGGATCGACGCTGCTGACATCAAAGGGCGTCCCATTCGAAAATATCAAACGCATGTCTTCTTGCTAAAATCAATGAGCAAAATTTGACAAGGTTTTCCCATTCCAAGATATCAAATGCCTACGATTGTGGAATGGGCAGGGTTTACCATCAGTTCAGACATTGACATGGCACCTCGTGCTAAATAAACCAGTTGTTCTTTTTGTGCAGTTCCACCAAAATCAACCAAATTCGCGCGTAGCTTGTATGATTTCGCCCTTATATGTTGCAACGCCTTGAACTTATCGGCACCTCCTTTCTTGTGGTGGAAATGGATGATTCAATGTATTCACGAACATTTTGTGCAGTTCCCATTGAAATCAAGCCGAGCACCCATGTTTGCACAAATACAAAAAAAGTGATTAGTATAAAGCAAACTGTACTATGAATTGACAGTTTAAACATGCACCTACATGGTCCATGTAGAGCACACTTTTACAAAAATGGAACTCACCGGAAAGAATCCTAGAACAACATTGTACTCGCGCATCACAACAAGAAAATGGAGATTTGTCAGTCCTTCTGAGCTGAAGTTAGTTTGGTCTTGTGGGGGGTAATGTAACCATCCTTCAACTGCTCCTTCTGATGAGAAGATAGACAGGGCTTATTCATCCTGGCATAATCAGAACTAGTCACTTCACGTACTCCATATTCTTCTTCAGAGGAGGATGATCCTGTTGTGCAAAGACAAGAGGATAACTAAATGCTAGCATCCCTGTTTGCTCGAAAAAAAGGAAAGGAAATATTTAAAACAGCACAGATGAAGCACTTCTCAAAGACAATACCACTTTTTGATCAGCATCTAAACAGTAGCACAACACCAATAGAGATGACAAAGCTCAATCATATGGATGAAATCAGTGGGCGAGTACCAACCTTTGTCAGGAGGCTTATTGTGTAGAGCATACGGATGAAGCACTTCTCCGGAACCATCTGTTGCTATCTACTGTGGTGGCCATGCTTACTATATACTCCTCGATTAGATTAATGTTTCCAACATCTTCTTGTGAAGTTCCACTAAAATATATGGTATCATCAAAGAAGATCCCTGTTTGCACAAGTAGAGATAATTACGTATTACATTAAGAGTGGCATCAAATCAGTGGCAAAACAATTGCTCGTTCCAGCCATAGCAATAAATTAAGATGCAAAACTATATCATTACTTGTGTCATCACAGTTCCAGTGCTTCATTACAGCACCAGGAGTTGATTTTTGTTTTTCTTCCGCTTGTTCTTCCCCTTCATCACTTGGTTCAATAACAGACAAGCTTCGCCTTCAATGTAAGATTTGGCATGTCAATTAGGTTGCACAAGTATAGCACTAAACAATGACATTAATTTTCTGATGAAAGTGGCAAAATACAGGCCAACAGTTGTGAAATACCCTTATCTTACCTCAATGGGATATTACGGTGCACATACAGATTGGAAGTCTTGTCTCCATTTGTGCAGTTCACTAAAATCAAGCAACATTACCGTACAAGTAGCACAACATATGAAAGCACACTGCAGAATCATGTGAAAGAAGGCTATTACTGACCTCTCATGACGCGGAATTCAAACAACTCACAAGAAGAAGATCTGAACCAAATTTGCCAACACGGATAGGAAGTAAGATCTCCTCTTGTGCAGTTCCACTAAGATCAAGCAATCAAGCAACGTTATCGGTGTGACATTTTGGTTAAACTGCACAAAACACTCTTAAAACAAAAGTGTTTTGTGCAGTGCAACAAAAGGTCACAATGGCAACGAGGTGAAGTAGATAACCCTGTTTACACAGAGGTGCAAAGGAAACAACTAGTGGTCAATAACGGTGGATGACACAGAAGCCAACAAAAAGTAGCATCTACCTTATCTAAATGGGAAAGAAAGCAAGACCGTAGCATTTCTCAAACGGTGGCATTGATTAATATTAACAGAGAGATTATATTAACAATAAAATTCGTTAAACATGTAATTTGCTTTTAATTATGGCATTGCATCAATTTTCCAGCGGGATTATTAGAGGGTGTTTGTTTACAGGGACATTTTGGTGGAGGGACTAAAAAAACTCCGTGTCAGTCCCATCTAAACCAAACAGGAGGGACTTTTAGGGACTAAAAGTGGGCATTTGGGACTAAAGAAAGAAGACCCCGAGGGAGTCCTTTTGGGACTTTTTCCAACAGTTGCCCCTGCCACGCATCGCACCTTGTCTCTATTAGTTCACTACTAGGGGTAACATGGTCTTTTAGCATGTCATTTAATAACCTCTAGTACATGTTTAGTCCCTGGAACCAAGCAGGTAGGGACTAGGGAGTTTTAACCAAACAGGGCCTTAGATTAACAACAACTAAAGAGTTGCACGGGACAGTGGACGCACCAGCACCATGTGCATCTACCGATGTACTGGGGTGATGCACAGTCTGTTGCAACAAAGAACAAACAACCAAGGAGCATATTTGTGTTGGTCCCAGTTTTGTTATCTTTAGACACCTTTCCCTATGTGAGCGCAGCAAATCTAGTCCTCTCAAACTCTACAGCCTTGTCCCCCAAAACAAAAGATCATTCGTTACAGATGTGCGTACTGCGTTTGTCATTGTTTTCCCTTTTCGACCAACGTAGGTGTTGGATAGCCAGTCTATACTAGTACTTTCCCCACTTCCTTTCCTCTGTGAACCACGTCCTAGATTTATGCTATACAACTTTCCCCACTACTTTCCCCCATTCCTGTCCTCTTTGAACCACGTCTTAGATTCATGCGATACAACTTTCCCCACTACTTTCCCCCTTCCTTTCCTTTTTGAACCACGTCCTAGATTCATGCTATACAACTTATCCCACTACTTTCCCCCATTCCTTTCCTCTTTGAACCACGTCCTAGATTCATTGTATACAACTTTCCCCACTACTTTCCTGTTTGATCCAACACCTAGATTCGAGTGCAGAAGCGGAAAAAGCCCACATGCAGCTAGAGCAATGCATATGGAATAAGTAAATTATACCTTAAGGTTCTTGGGGTGTGGTTCGGTGGGCGACCGGAGGCCGTTCGACCCACACTATGTACGGCGGCGAAGAATAAGGGGTCGGAGGCACTCCCGCGCCGCCGCTGGGTGAAAGTGAACAGCTGCGCCGGTAGTGGATTCCCTCCCTCGCCGACGGCGACAACGTTAAGCCTCCTTCCCTTCCCGGCGAACGGCTCTTTGACCAGCGGTGAGGGGAGAGAGAGAGAGGCCAGCGAAGTCTTGTTTAGATCTGGAGAGGGTGAGAGAGTGTGAAGAGAGCAACTACAAGCAGACCAGCAGTGAGGGGAGAGAGAGGCCAACGAAGTCTTGTTTAGATCTGGAGAGGGTGAGAGAGTGTGAAGAGAGCAACTACAAGCGCTGAGGCTCCAGCGTGTATATATATACTGGAGACAGTGTGAAGAGTGCAAACCCTAGAAAACAAGCGCTGAGGCTGTAGCTTATACGTGATGAGGTGATTATACGGTCACTACGAGATCGTATAGCTCTGTATCCATCCATTTTGACCAGTCAAAGAATCCTCCTGGCACGAATTATGCTCAAGCGTAGTTATCGAACCCGAGACCTCAAGTTTGATGAGCGAACAGGCTAACCAGCTACACAACCCTCCCTTTATGTTCAACAAGAGGAAAATAACCTTTTATACATTCCTGCATTCGTGTGACAAGCATGTCGTGTTTTTTTGTGTGTGTGGGAGTCATTGGGATTTAAATCATAATCGTGTCATGTGGCTTTGGTGGTAAGACTATCCACAGTGGTGCAGAAATAATGCAGCCTTAGTCACCTTACCTCTCTCCACGTAGTACGTTGGGTCCCACCAGTCAGAGGGTGAAACAAACAAATTAATAAGAAAAATTAAAAGCGCCAGCGGTGTATCTTACCTCACACATCTCGCTACTGCTCGGGAACACTGTCCAATTGATCCCTCTGTTCGCTCATGTACTATTTTAAGTGAATCCTTATTATAACATGCACACAATTTTGGGCACTTGTATTCGACCTAAGTCAGTGTGCCACCGTATCTCGTACGACTCCCTCCGTCTAGGTGTAATAAGTCACGTTAGAAGGTGCAGCGGGACCAAGGTGCAAGCAGATTGGAGGAGAAGGAGAAACTTGACCGGTCATTCCTCCAATCAAAGTCCTGATTTCTGTCTCTAAACGCAACAATTAATCCAAACAATTAAGAGATGCCTCTTCTCTTCTTGTACGTACTCCATTTGTATCTCACTTCCTATGGCTTCGCACTCGCACGATTTTCCTATTCTATGAACCTGTGTGTGCGTGTGCGTGTGCGTGTGTGTGTTTAACAGCATGTGTGTGTTAGAGAGAGCGACCGATCGACCTACTCCTACAGAGAGATGGTGTGTAGTGTATGATTTTAGCCGCGAGAGTCGGTGCATCCTCTCGTTTCCGGGCGTCCGGTAGGGACAGGCGGACAGCTGCCACGCCCGCTCCGGACCAGCCTGGCCCACCCAAAGCCCCTCCATCGCCCGCGCGCGCTTCCCGCCCGAAACGGTCAGCGCCGCTCCAAAGAATCGGTGCCGCATTCATGCCCGGGCAGAGCGGACGCGACCTCTCACTGGCGCCTGCGTTGAAGGGAGAAGCGGATTCAAGAGTGATGGTTGCTTCGTCCGTCCAACTTACTGCTGGGTCTATGTGATTTGACGGCTCATTGGTCATTATTACTGAGGTGGTAGGACTACTGGATGTCCCACGCTTTCGGCGAAAGGAGGTACTACTAGATTACAATTTTCTCCATTCTTACGGTGGAGGAGTGCAAGAGCAGTGAAAACACGCAGGCTCAGTGATTACATGGCCCACCTCACACTATCACCATATTTTCTGGACACCGTGCGACACCTAACTCTTTACATAGTACTACTTGTATAGTACGTACTGTAATTTATCAGCGAGATAGTACAATGCTATGAAGCTTCCAGCTTCTGTTACATGTATCTTGCGTCCAAGGTTGCCCGTTGCAACATTTCATCAAATACAAAGGAGACTAACATGCATGCTATTGCATCTCAATGATTGACATATCATAGCAAATATGTACTCCCTCCGTTCCAAAATAAGTGTCTCAACTTTATGCTACATACGGAGCAAAATGAGTGAATCTACACTCTAAAATACGTCTATATACATCAGTGTTTGGAGTATGTACTAGTAGTTCATATTGAAATCTACTAAAGGACATATATATTCCAAACAATATGATAATCTCTCTAACCAAGGTAGTAGGGACGAGGAGTAAACGGAGGGAGTAGTAAAATTTTCTCCTCGTCCTGCGAGCCACCGCGCGCGTGGGCGAGGGAGCGGGCGTAAGGCGTACAATACTACTACTACTCATGCAGTCCCTAGCCATTGAAACAGAGATAGCTAAAGAAAAAATGATCCATGCAGTCCCTAGCCCTTGAACCATAAACCCTAACCAGGCTTTAATTTTCTGGCAACGTCGGCGCTTCCTAGGAAATGAAGTTTGCAACCCTTTGACCATCGGATCATTTTGTGCAGTTTCACCAAAATCGAGATGAGCATCCCTGTGGCAAAGAAATTGAAGAAGCGTGATTAGAATAAGATTACTGGGACTAGGTGATGAGACATAAACTCATCACAAATACAGTACGTAGAAGCCAGTAGAGGTATGTGCGGGGCAAAGAAGTAGAGAAATATCCACATGGAGTGATGTGGGCAGCTGGAGCAGTGGTGCAAGCCGGCTGTAAAGGGAGTTGTACCTGAGGGATGTCGGGACGTAGCTCAACCTAGAGGAGGGAGGCGGGAGGAGGCAACTACCCACGTCACGGCAGTGAGCAATGGACGAAGGCAACCTCACCGGCTTTGTGAGAGAGAATGGCGGGGACCCCTGACTAGGGCGTGCCGACAGTGGGTTTTCGCCGTCGGCAACGGCGACCACATCTACACTAAGCATCCACCCCTTCCCCGGCGGACGTGATCCGCCGGGATGTTAGAGATGTTGCCACGGTGGTTTTGTGCGAGAGAGTGTGAAAACTGAAGAGAGCAACCCCAGCAAGCAACCGTGTAGGCTCGTCCTGCCTATGTATATAGTGGAGCGGTTTCCTTTTCTCTCCATATGAACCTATTTATATTGCGTACGTGCCACTGAAGAAAAAAACTTTATTTATAAATGACACGGCACCTACTACTCGTTCTCCTATAAACCTTGCGCTTGGCATCTCCAAACTATTAACCTTGCGATTGGCTCTTCGCCTCTTCGGGAAGTCGAGCAATAATGGTACTGCAGTATATATCGTTCTGGCTATATGAGACCAAATGAATTGTTGCACGTCCACCACGTGGCGAGGGTCGAGGGGCGAGGGAGAGTGCGTACTATTACGTCCGTTTCAATATGGACTACATACAGAGCAAAATGAGTGAATCTACACTCTAAAATACGTCTATATACATCAGTGTTTGGAGTATGTACTAGTAGTTCATATTGAAATCTACTAACGGACATATATATTCCAAACAATATGATAATCTCTCTAACCAAGGTAGTAGGGACGAGGAGTAAACGGAGGGAGTACTAGTAAAATTTTCTCCTCGTCCTGCGAGCCACCGCGCGCGTGGGCGAGGGAGCGGGCGTAAGGCGTAGTAAGCAAGCTTCACCTCATCCTGCGAGCCACCGCGCCCGTGGGCGGGGGAGACGGCGTACTAAGAAAGCTTCTCCTCGTTCTGCGAGTTGACGGGACACATCAAAAGTACTCCAGTGTATAGAGCCTTGCCTCTAAGGTAGGCCCCACATGGTTTTCCTCTTTTTTAACATAACGCGTCAAGTCGTAGTTTGTTTGTTCACCTGTGGTAGACGATCCTCCCTCCATCTAGTGGACAACCAGTACACGTGTCAAGTTACCACGTGGGCTGCCTTTTCGTACAGAAATGAGCTCCACCGTGTACCCGCGCGGGTGTGGTTGGGAAAGAGACGAGAGTACGTGCGCCGTGCGTGCACCTCTTCTCTTCGTGCACGTCCCCCACCTACGTGGGTGTGTGTGAGAGATACAAACCTAGACAAATGGTTTGTGCGTTCGTGAGTGTTATTTGTTTTTTTGGGGCGGGAGGTTGATTTCGTGAATGTATTTGTGGGAATATGTGTCGATGACATCTCAAACAAAATTTTGCATGCAATGTGTGTGAAATGGAGGCCTATCCATATCATATATAGAGGGTCGGGCGATCCACGAGAAGAGAGGGAGGGGTCATAGATATCGATAGAGTCGAAGAGAGGATCAAGTGGGTGGGTGCGAGATCGATGAAGAGAGCCATCGAAATTGTGTGTGTGTGCAAGTAAAAGATATAGGGCGACTGACCTAGCTACCGGAACGTCAGAGGGCACAGGTCAAGTTTGTGTGTGGCAGGGAGACATGACTAGAGCGCTCGATGTATCGGTGTGTGTGTGTGTGTGCGAGGGGGTGGGGGGAGGGGTAGGCAGAGGCCTAACTATAGAGGTAGAACGACTCGTATATGTGTTGAGAAGGAGAGACCTAGCTATGTCTTGAGGGAGATCGGTCGACATCCATACATAACTGAAGGACGGGAAATAGGATGGGACAGAGAGAGAGGAGAGAGAGAGGGAGGGAGAGGGGTAGAGTGCTGGATGGGTGATGGAGTTGCTTCTCGAAGATGGTGGGAGAGGCCTACTAGACAAACTGAGGGTGGAACTGCAATATTATCAATAAGAGTGGGGATGTGTTTCTGTGTGTGCGTGTGCGTGATAGATCTGTCGGAACACATCCATGGATGATGAAGGGAAACCATGTGTTTGGTAAGCAAACCTAACTAGATCGGTAGATCAATTGTTGTTTGTCGGAGGAAGGGAGAGACATAACTAATGAGGTAGATCGATCGACGCGTGGGGGAAAACGAGTTATAAGGACCTAGCTAGCTATATGTATAGCGGGAGATCGGTCGGTGTACGTCCATTTGTTAGAGGCAAATAAGGCCCGACGAGACGGATAGACAGAGAGAATGGAGCTAGGAGGTGGTGCGAGAGGCCCAGCTACTAGCTAGATAGGGGGAGGAGTGTGCGGTTGTGAGATGGATGAAAAGAGGGGCGAGAGTTTACACATGAGTGGGACCGTATGAGAGACACGAGGCAAGGACACATAAAGGAGGAGACTGAAGGTGCGTGTGTATGTTGTAGGCAGACATCGCTGGAGAGGTTTATCGATCGGTGTGTGTCGGAAAGGAGTTGTGGAGGCTGTGGGAGAATGACCTAAAGAAGAAGAAAAATGAATGTGCGCGATGGATAGAATGCTGAGGGAGGGGGAGGGCGAGGAGGGCGTGTGCATGCACGAGAGAAAGTTAGTGGTAGCTACAAAGGTTAGAGGATTGTGTGGGTGTAAGAGACTAACAAAGATCATAATTTGATATGAAAGTGGATCCATATATTTGAATAGGAGATCGTAGTGTTTTAAACATATCCATGCATGAATATAGCGGTGATATGCGTGTTGTGGTTTTGCACATGTTATACAATAATGTGATAATGCATGGCGTTTGCAACTCACAGCTAAATGTCGAACAATCTAAACCATACTATACATCAAACAATCTCGCATTTTATTTGAATTTGTGATAATGTGTGGCGTTTGCAGCTTACAACTAAATATCGAACAATCTAAACAATACTATATATCGAACATTCTCACATTTTATTTGAATTTGTGGTAATGTGTGGTGTTTGCAACTCACATCTAAATACTTGTAGGCGTAGGGGGCGGGGCACCATACATAATGTGATAAACACATTATACATATGAGACATGGTTTAGTTTGTGAAGATCTAGCTAGAGCTTGAAATGTACTATGATTTGAAATCAACATAAAGTGGATTCAAAAAATCGAGTTCGAGTTCATATAGTACACATAGTTCATATGTAACTCGAGACTAATCATGTGGTGTGCTGTGAAGATAATACACCAACGATGGTTTAACTTGACAATAATGATGATTGTAGATCTTATTAAAACAGAGAAACGAATTCAAACGCTTTGAATTGACAACAATCATTATTGTAGATCTTATTCAAATAGAGAAACGAATTCAAATTTAGTTCATATTGACGCGGTAGTATATACGTTTGGAATGTAGTAAAACGTTCATTTGAGTACTATGTTGCATGCATTATACACGTAGCGAAATATTTTAATTGAACATAACATAAATTCAAAGTTTTGAATGACATTTGTAATGCGAATTGATTTGGTACTGCACATGTTAGGCTTGTCCGGAAATTTCAACCCGCGCCTTGTTAGCCCGAAATATTTAAGATATATCTTTGTCTCGTTGTGCTCCGACAACTCCCTCCATCTCAACCCGCGCCTTGCTATTCCAAAATTACAACGCGTGCGAAAACTCCCACCTCCTGTGAAATCCCGACACGTGAAATGCCCGTGATACCCCTGAACTGAAAGAACCGCCTCAAATCGGTGGGGGTACTTTCGTAACTTACCCCACATTTTGGACAAGCGCGCCCCTAAGCCATGGTTCCCCACTCCCATCCCATCCGCCCACCCAGTCGTACACCAAGGCCGGGAAAACCCGCGAAGCCCCACACCCTCCTCCGTCCGCCACCCAGCCGGAGCCTCTTCTCCGACGACGTCGTCCACAGCAACACCTCGACGTCCCTCATCCATCGTACCGGATGAGGATCCGTCATCGATCTGGTCGTCCCACCGGTTCAGCCACCCCGTCCTCCACCTCCAAGGAGCTGCCCCGACGTTCCCCTCGTCTTTCGCGCCACCTCCATTCCCACACCGCCGTCTTCACCTACACCACCGGAAGAGCATCAGCATCACCGTTTCCTCGGATGAAGCTGCGGCCTAATCGGCGCCACCAAAGAGGTTGTACACTAATCGCCGCATTTTCTTCTTGATTCGATCTCACGGTGCTGCCGATGCTCAGTCCCGAGCCGACACGGTGCGGCTCCATCCACCACGGCGTCAGTGGCCACTTCCTCCACGGCGTCGCTCCCTCGGCGGCGACGTCCACATCAGTAGGAGTTGCCGCTGCTTTAGCTCTCACTCGCGCTGCTGCTCTGCTCTCGCTCTCGGTCCCCTGCCTGGTCTGCTCTTGCTCTTGCTCGCGCTGCTGCTCTCGCTCTTGCTCTTGCTTGTGATGCTGCTCCGATTTAGCTACACTTCAGTCGACTGAATCGACTTTTGGGTCAGTCGATTTTCAGGGGGTGGAGGGGCTCGCCGGAGTTAAGGAAGAACCAGCCGCAGTGGGGAGGGGGGCTCGCCGGAGAAGTACCCCACTATCTATCTTAGGGTTCAGGGTGGGGGCGGTGGTCGCCGGCGGTGGCTGGGCGATGGTGTGGGGATCGCCGGAGAAAAATCTCGGCACGGGGGGGCCTAGAGGGATGGCTGGGGCGGCGGCGGACCGGCGGTGGGGAGTGTTTTCGGGGCGGGCGGGGCGGTTGTTTGGCCGGTGGTGGCTGGCGGCTCAGGGGAGTGGAGGTTGAAGATGAACTGCAGGCCCTTGATTTCGTATCCAACGGCTGCAAAATCGACTGACCAGAGATGAAAAAGTCAGACGACTGACGTGTAGCCTCACCTCTAGTGCGTTCAGTTTTGACAGTAAAATTCAGTTTCGACAGCAAAATTCAGTTTCGACAGTTAAGTTCAGTTTCGACAGTTAAATTCAGTTTCGACAGTTAAGTTCAGAGATGAGCGGCTGATGTATACATCTAGCACTTTGTGGTTATGTATTTTACGTCATCTATTGGAGATGCTATTAGAATTCCACTCAGGTTAACGTTGTCTCTCTTGTCCTGCTTCAGCCTCGGCGTCGTACAACTCACCGGAGCTGCTCCAACGACGAAACCCTCCATCACAGCGGAGCAGTACCTCGGGCTCCATCTCCAGACGCCTAAGATCTTCTTCCCCTCCTCCGACAGCCAAGTCAGCCGGAGCATCCTCACCGGCCAACCCAATCACGCTGAGATCGACATGGCTTCGCCAAAGAGGTTGTACATGTTGGGGAACGTAGCAGAAATTCAAAATTTTCTACGCATCACCAAGATCAATCTATGGAGTACTCTAGCAACGAGGGGAAGGGGAGTGCATCTACATACCCTTGTAGATCGCGAGCGGAAGCGTTCAAGAGAACGGGGTTGATGGAGTCGTACTCGTCGTGATCCAAATCACCGATGATCCTAGCGCCGAACGGACGGCACCTCTGCGTTCAACACACATACGGAGCAGCGACGTCTCCTCCTTCTTGATCCAGCAAGGGGGAGGAGAGGTTGATGGAGATCCAGCAGCACGACGGCGTGGTGGTGGAAGTAGCGGGATCCCGGCAGGGCTTCGCCAAGCGCAAGCGGGGAGGAATAGGTGTCTCGGGAGGGAGAGGGAGGCGCCAGGGCTTAGATCTTGCTGCCCTCCCTCCCCCCACTATATATAGGTCCAAGGGAGAGGGGGGGCGCAGCCTTGGCCCTTCCTCCAAGGAAGGGTGCGGCCAGGGAGGAGTCCTTCCCCCCCAAGGCACCTCGGAGGTGCCTTCCCCCTTTAGGACTCTCCCCTTTCCTTATCACTTGGCGCATGGGCCTCTTGGGGCTGGTGCCCTTGGCCCATATAGTCCAAGGCACACCCCCTACAGCCCATGTGGCCCCCTGGGGCTGGTGGACCCCCGGACCCCTTTCGGCACTCCCGGTACAATACCGATAAAGTGCGAAACTTTTCCGGCGACCAAAATAGGACTTCCCATATATAAATCTTTACCTCCGGACCATTCCGGAACTCCTCGTGACGTCCGGGATCTCATCCGGGACTCCGAAAAACTTTCGGGTTACCGCATACTAATATCTCTACAACCCTAGCGTCACCGAACCTTAAGTGTGTAGACCCTACGGGTTCGGGAACCATGCAGACATGACCGAGACGTTCTCCGGCCAATAACCAACAGCGGGATCTAGATACCCATGTTGGCTCCCACATGTTCCACGATGATCTCATCGGATGAACCATGATGTTGAGGATTCAATCAATCCCGTATCCAATTCCCTTTGTCAATCGGTATGGTACTTGCCCGAGATTCGATCGTCGGTATCCTGATACCTTGTTCAATCTCGTTACCGGCAAGTCTCTTTACTCGTTCCGTAACACATCATCCCGTGATCAACTCCTTGGTCACATTGTGCACATTATGATGATGTCCTACCGAGTGGGCCCAGAGAAACCTCTCCGTTTACACGGAGTGACAAATCCCAGTCTCGATTCGTGCCAACCCAACAGACACTTTCGGAGATACCTGTAGTGCACCTTTATAGCCACCCAGTTACGTTGTGACGTTTGGTACACCCAAAGCATTCCTACGGTATCCGGGAGTTGCACAATCTCATGGTCTAAGGAAATGATACTTGACATTAGAAAAGCTCTTAGCAAACGAACTACACGATCTTGTGCTAGGCTTAGGATTGGGTCTTGTCCATCACATCATTCTCCTAATGATGTGATCCCGTTATCAACGACATCCAATGTCCATGGTCAGGAAACCGTAACCATCTATTGATCAACGAGCTAGTCAACTAGAGGCTTACTAGGGACATGGTGTTGTCTATTTATCCACACATGCATCTGAGTTTCCTATCAATACAATTCTAGCATGGATAATAAACAATTATCATGAACAAGGAAATATAATAATAACCAATTTATTATTGCCTCTAGGGCATATTTCCAACAGTCTCCCACTTGCACTAGAGTCAATAATCTAGTTCACATCACCATGTGATTAACACTCACAGGTCACATCACCATGTGACCAACATCTAAAGAGTTTACTAGAGTCAACAATCTAGTTCACATCACTATGTGATTAACACTCAATGAGTTCTGGTTTGATCATGTTATGCTTGTGAGAGAGGTTATTAGTCAACGGGTCTGAACCTTTCAGATCCGTGTGTGCTTTACGAATATCTATGTCATCTTGTGGATGCTACCACGCGCTACTTGGAGCCATTTCAAATAACTGCCCTACTATACGAATCCGGTTTACTACTCAGAGTCATCCGGATTAGTGTCAAAGTTCGCATCGACGTAACCCTTTACGACGAACTCCTTTTCACCTCCATAATCGAGAAAATTCCTTAGTCCACTAGATACTAAGGATAAGTTCGACCGCTGTCATGTGATCCATTCCCGGATCACTATTGTACCCCTTGACCAACTCATGGCAAGGCACACTTCATGTGCGGTACACAGCATAGCATACTGTAGAGCCTACGTCTAAAGCATAGGGGACGACCTTCGTCCTTTCTCTCTCTTCTGCTGTGGTCAGGTCTTGAGTCTTACTCAATACTCACACCTTGTAACATAGCCAAGAACTCCTTCTTTGCTGATCTATTTTGAACTCTTTCAAAATCATGTCAAGGTGTTCGTTCTTTGAAAGTATCATCAGGCGTCTTGATCTATCTCTATAGATCTTGATGCCCTATATGTAAGCAGCTTTATCCAGGTCTTCCTTTGAAAAACTCCTTTCAAACAACCCTTTATGCTTTCCAAATTTTTTACATCATTTCGGATCAACAATATGTCATTCACATATACTTATCAGAAATGTTGTAGTGCTCCCACTCACTTTATTGTAAATACAAGTTTCTAACAAACTTTGTATAAACCCAAAAACTTTGATCACTCCATCAAAGCGTATATTCTGACTCCAAGATGCTTGCTCTAATCCATGGAAGGATCGCTGGAGCTAGCATACCTTTTAGCATCCTTAGGATCGACAAAACCTTTTTGATTGTATCACATACAACCTTTCCTTACGAAAACTGGTAAGGAAACTTGTTTTGACATCCATCTGCCAGATTTCATAAATGCAGCTAATGCTAACATGATTCCGACGGAATTAAGCATCGCTACGGATGAGAAAATCTCATCGTAGTCAACTCCTTGAACTTGTGAAAATACTCTTTGCCACAAGTCGAGCTTCATAGACGGTAACATTACCGTCCACGTCCGTCTTCTTCTTAAAGATCCATTTATCTCGGATTTCATGGCTTTTAACCATTCGTCAGAATCCGGGCCCACTATCGCTTCCCCATAGCTCGTAGGTTCATTGTTGTCTAGCAACATGACTTCCAAGACAGGATCACGTACTACTCTGAAGTAGTACGCATCCTCGTCGTCCTACGAGGTTTGTTAGTGACTTGATCCGAAGTTTCATGATCACTATCATAAGCTTCCACTTCAATTGGTGTAGGTGCCACAGGAACAACTTCCTGTGCCCTGCTACACACTAGTTGAAGTGACGGTTCAATAACCTTATCAAGTCTCCACCATCCTCCCACTCAATTCTTTCGAGAGAAACTTTTCCTCGAGAAAGGACTCGTTTCTAGAAGCAATTACTTTTGCTTCCAGATCTGAAATAGGAGGTATACCCAACTGTTTTGGGTTTTCTATGAAGATGCATTTATCCGCTTTGGGTTCGAGCTTATCAGCCTGAAACTTTTTCACATAAGCAGCCCCAAACTTTTAAGAAACGACAACTTAGGTTTCTCTAAACGGTGTCGTCTCAACGGAGTTGCGTGGTGCCCCTTTTAAAGTGAATGCGGTTATCTCTAATGCCTAACCCATAAACGATAGTGGTAATTCGATAAGAGACATCATGGTATGCACCATATCCAATAGGGTGCAGTTATGATGTTCGGACACACCATCACACTATGGTGTTCCAGGCGGTATTAATTGTGAAACACTTTCCACAATGTCTTAATTGTGTGCCAAACTCGTAACTCAGATACTCATCTCTATGATCATATCACAGACATTTTATCCTCTTGTCACGACGATCTTCAACTTCACTCTGAAATTACTTGAACCTTTCAATAATTCAGACTTGTGTTTCATCAAGTAAATACACTCAGCATCTACTCAAATCATCTGTGAAGTAAGAACATAACGATATCCACTGCATGCCTCAGCACTCATTGGACTGCATACATCAAAATGTATTTCTTCCAACAAGTTGCTCTCTTGTTCCATCTTACTGAAAACGAGGCCTTTCAGTCATCTTGCCCATGTGGTATGATTTGCATGTCTCAAGTGATTCAAAATCAAGTGAGTCCAAACGATCCATCTGCATAGAGTTTCTTCATGCATATATACCAATAGACATGGTTTGCATGTCTCAATCTTTTCAAAAACGAGTGAGTCCAAAGATCCATCTACATGGAGCTTCTTCATGCGTTTTATCCCAATATGACTCAAATAGCAGTGCCACAAGTATGTGGTACTATCATTACTTTTGGCATGAACATGTGTATCACTACGATCGAGATTCAATGAACCATTTATTTTTAGGTGCAAGACCATTGAAGGTATTATTCAAATAAAAAGAGTAACCATTATTCTCCTTAAATGAATGACCGTATTGCGATAAACATAATCCAATCATGTTTATGCTCAACGCAAACACCAATCTCGATGGTAGAGGGAGCATGCGATGCTTGGTCACATCAACCTTGGAAACACTTCCAACACACATCGTCATCTCACCTTTAGCTAGTCTCCGTTTATTCCGCAGCTTTTATTTCGAGTTACTAACACTTAGCAACCGAACCGGTATCTAATACCCTGGTGCTGCTAGGAGTAAAGTACACATTCATATAATGTATATCCAATATACTTTTGTCGACCTTGCCTGCCTTCTCATCTACCAAGTATCTAGGGTAGTACTGCTTCAGTGACCGTTCCCCTCATTACAGAAGCACTTAGTCTCGGGTTTGGGTTCAACCTTGGGATTCTTCACTAGAGCAGCAAATGATTTGTTGTTTCATGAAGTATCCCTTTTGCCCTTGCCCTTCTAGAAACTAGTGGTTTTACTAACCATCAACAATTGATGCTCCTTCTTGATTTCTACTTTCGCGGTGTCAAACATCGCGAGTTGCTCAAGGATCATCATCTATCCTTGATATTTATAGTTCATCACGAAGCTCTAATAGCTTGGTGGCAGTGACTATGGAGAACCATCACTATCTCATCTGGAAGATTAACTCCCACTCGATTCAAGTGATTGTAGTACTCAGACAATCTGAGCACATGCTCAACGATTGAGCTTTTCTCCCTTAGTTTGCAGGCTTAAGAAACTTGTCAGAGGTCTCATACCTCTTGACGTGGGCACTAGTCTGAAATCCCAATTTCAGTCTTCGGAACATCTCATATGTTCTGCGACGTTTCAAAACCGTCTTTGGTGCCACAATTCTAAACCGTTAGCAATACGCACTGAACTATCACGTAGTCATCAAAAACGTGTATGTCAGATGTTCCGCAACATCTACAGACGACGCTGAGGTTCAGCACACCGAGCGGTGCATTAAGGACATAAGCCTTCTGTGCAGCAATGAGGACAATCCTCAGTTTACGGACCCAGTCCGCATAATGGCTACTACCAACTTTCAACTAAATTTTCTCTAGGAACATATCTTAACCAGTAGAACTAAAGCGCAAGCTATGACATAATTTGCAAAGACCTTTTGACTATGTTCATGATAATGAAGTTCATCTGATTATTTAATGAACTCCCACTCAGATAGACATCCCTCTAGTCATCTAAGTGATACATGATCCGAGTCAAACTAGGCCGTGTCCGATCATCACGTGAGACGGACTAGTCATCATCGGTGAACATCTCCATGTTGATCGTATCTACTATACGACTCATGTTCGACCTTTCGGTCTCTTGTGCTCCGAGGCCATGTCTGTACATGCTAGGCTCGTCAAGTCAACCTAAGTGTTTTGCATGTGTTCCGAGGCCATGTCTCTACATGCTAGGCTCGTCAACACCCGTTGTATTCGAATGTTAGAATCTATCACACCCGATCATCACGTGGTGCTTCGAAACAACGAACCTTCGCAACGGTGCACAGTTAGGGGGAACACTTGTCTTGAAATTTTAGTGAGGGATCATCTTATTTATGCTACCGTCGTTCTAAGCAAATAAGATGCATAACATGATAAACATCACATGCAATCAAATAGTGACATGATATGGCCAATATCATTTTGCTCCTTTGATCTCCATCTTTGGGGCAACATGATCATCTTCGTCACCGGCATGACACCATGATCTCCATCATCATGATCTCCATCATTGTGTATTTATGAAGTTGTCTCGCCAACTATTACTTCTACTACTATGGCTAACGGTTAGCAATAAAGTAAAGTAATTACATGGCGTTTTTCATTGACACGCAGGTCATACAATAAATTAAGACAACTTCTATGGCTCCTGCCGGTTGTCATTCTCATCGACATGCAAGTCGTGATTCCTATTACAAGAACATGATCAATCTCATACATCACATATATCATTCATCACATCCTTTTTGGCCATATCACATCACATAGCATACCCTGCAAAAACAAGTTAGACGTCCTCTAATTGTTGTTGCATGTTTTACGTGGCTGCTATGGGTTTCTAGCAAGAACGTTTCTTACCTACGCAAAAGCCACAACGTGATATGCCAATTTCTATTTACCCTTCATAAGGACCCTTTTCATCGAATCCGATCCGACTAAAGTGGGAGAGACAGACACCCACTAGCCACCTTATGCAACTAGTGCATGTCAGTCGGTGGAACCTGTCTCACGTAAGAGTATGTGTAAGGTCGGTCCGGGCCGCTTCATCCCACGATGCCGCCGAATCAAGATAAGACTAGTAACGGCAAGTAAATTGACAAAATCGACGCCCACAGCTACTTTGTGTTCTACTCATGCATAGAAACTACGCATAGACCTAGCTCATGATGCCACTGTTGGGGAACGTAGCAGAAATTCAAAATTTTCTACGCATCACCAAGATCAATCTATGGAGTACTCTAGCAACGAGGGGAAGGGGAGTGCATCTACATACCCTTGTAGATCGCGAGCGGAAGCGTTCAAGAGAACGGGGTTGATGGAGTCGTACTCGTCGTGATCCAAATCACCGATGATCCTAGCGCCGAACGGACGGCACCTCCGCGTTCAACACACATACGGAGCAGAGACGTCTCCTCCTTCTTGATCCAGCAAGGGGGGAGGAGAGGTTGATGGAGATCCAGCAGCACGACGGCGTGGTGGTGGAAGTAGCGGGATCCCGGCAGGGCTTCGCCAAGCGCAAGCGGGGAGGAATAGGTGTCTCGGGAGGGAGAGGGAGGCGCCAGGGCTTAGATCTTGCTGCCCTCCCTCCCCCCACTATATATAGGTCCAAGGGAGAGGGGGGGCGCAGCCTTGGCCCTTCCTCCAAGGAAGGGTGCGGCCAGGGAGGAGTCCTTCCCCCCCAAGGCACCTCGGAGGTGCCTTCCCCCTTTAGGACTCTCCCCTTTCCTTATCTCTTGGCGCATGGGCCTCTTGGGGCTGGTGCCCTTGGCCCATATAGGCCAAGGCGCACCCCCTACAGCCCATGTGGCCCCCCGGGGCTGGTGGACCCCCTTGGTGGACCCCCGGACCCCTTTCGGCACTCCCGGTACAATACCGATAAAGTGCGAAACTTTTCCGGCGACCAAAACAGGACTTCCCATATATAAATCTTTACCTCCGGACCACTCCGGAACTCCTCGTGACGTCCGGGATCTCATCCGGGACTCCGAAAAACTTTCGGGTTACCGCATACTAATATCTCTACAACCCTAGCGTCACCGAACCTTAAGTGTGTAGACCCTACGGGTTCGGGAACCATGCAGACATGACCGAGACGTTCTCCAGCCAATAACCAACAGCGGGATCTGGATACCCATGTTGGCTCCCACATGTTCCACAATGATCTCATCGGATGAACCACGATGTCGAGGATTCAATCAATCCCGTATCCAATTCCCTTTGTCAATCGGTATGGTACTTGCCCGAGATTCGACCGTCGGTATCCCGATACCTTGTTCAATGTTATTACCGGCAAGTCTCTTTACTCGTTCCGTAACACATCATCCCGTGATTAACTCCTTGGTCACATTGTGCACAATATGATGATGTCCTACCGATTGGGCCCAGAGATACCTCTCCGTTTACACGGAGTGACAAATCCCAGTCTCGATTCGTGCCAACCCAACAAACACTTTCGGAGATACCTGTAGTGCACCTTTATAGCCACCCAATTACGTTGTGACGTTTGGTAGCATTCCTACGGTATCCGGGAGTTGCACAATCTCATGGTCTAAGGAAATGATACTTGACATTAGAAAAGCTCTTAGCAAACGAACTACACGATCTTGTGCTAGGCTTAGGATTGGGTCTTGTCCATCACATCATTCTCCTAATGATGTGATCCCGTTATCAACGACATCCAATGTCCATGGTCAGGAAACCGTAACCATCTATTGATCAACGAGCTAGTCACTGGAGGCTTACTAGGGACATGGTGTTGTCTATTTATCCACACATGCATCTGAGTTTCCTATCAATACAATTCTAGCATGGATAATAAACGATTATCATGAACAAGGAAATATAATAATAACCAATTTATTATTGCCTCTAGGGCATATTTCCAACAGTACACTTCTTGTGGTTTGACTTAATCTCACCATACTTCTTTGCATCCTGTGATCTTCCAATTCTTGTGAACCAAACACCCAGATTGGCAGAAATCCTGTGTTTTTAAATTCTCTGTTTTGCACGTGCATTCCTATCCTATTCCTGTCTATTTCCTATCCCTGCATTGTTAGAATCCTCAAATTCAAACAAGCCCTTACACAATTACTTCTGTTACAGATATGTGTCAAAGAAAACCTTGTGTGGTTTGTCCTGCTCCTGCGGTGCTGTGTTCCACCCCAGCTCAGCTGCTCCAATGACGGAAGGGTTCACCACAGTAGGGATCCGCTCTCCAGACTGTCTTTCACCGCCTTAGATCTTCTTCCCCGCCGCCAGCAGCCACGACAACTGCATTACCATCATCAACTGAGCAGATGACCTTGAGGACTACACGGGTCCGCAAGAGAGGTCGCACTCTTCCGTGTCTGCTTACGTTATGCATCGCTTAATATGATGACATGCTACTTTATCATCGTGTTCACCTATTAGACTCTGACTCGGGTCCAAACTTATGCTGAAACTTGAGTTTTTAAATGGTTGTGGGGTACATATTGGGGCAGCAATCAGTACTATCTGTCTACTATCTGGTTAATCTCGGGTGTCTACTATGAGTTTCATGTTGGGTGCAAACAAACATTAAAGGAGCCATTATCCGTATTTTTTAACTAAAGCTATTATCTGCCTGCTATCATTGGTTTTGGGTCTATCCACAGTTTGCTACCATCACTCTGGATTTGTGCATGCACTCCTTACATAATCTCACTATGTTTTATTCCTATGCATGTCAGTTATTGTACACAATGGAACTGAACATGTAGCTCAAAAGAGACGAGCCTTGCATGGCAATAAAATTTCATGCAGACGTCGCTCCATGGTGGGCGCAAAGGCAGCCCCCCTCCACCCATTTCGGATCGTAATCAAGAGGAAGATAACTGTTCTGAGGGGGATTCAGAAGTACAAGACCACTCCTATTTACCCCATGAGGTCTTCGCTCTAACTTGGCATGCTGATGTTGGTTATATCATGCATATGGTGCCTTGCATTGCTTACTTTATACATCAAATATGACAACTGCTTAGTTTAGACATGCTTTGTGTGAATGCCATCTGTTTAGTTTATTCATCGTTTATGTGAATTATGCAATGCCATCTTGTTTAGCCAGGCATCATATATGTGAATTTTGCAATGCCATCCTGCTTAGCCAGTCATCTTATATGTGAATTATACCAGGCCATCCTTTTTTCGTTACGTATTACATTTGTCAACAATGTTAGTACATTCAACTACTCTTCGTGTGCATCAGCCATTTGACACGGTGATGGAAAATTCTGGAGTGAAAACAAGGTCTTCAGAGCAGACTATGCTATCTGACGAAGCGCATATCTCGCTGGTTACGGGTAGCTCCTCAGAGGAGGATTCAGAGACAGATGACCAGTCCTATTCCCCCCCCCCCCGAGGTGCATGCTCTAACTTGGCAGGGTTATATTGCTCATATCGTGCGTATGGTATCTTGCATTGCTATGTCATTTGCTTAGTTTAGACATGATTTGTGTGAATGCCACTTGTTTAGTGTCTAATTACCATATATGTGAATTATGCAATGCCATCTTTTTGCAAGACATTATATATGTGAATTATGCAATGCTAGCTTGTTGCAAGGCATTATATATGTGAATTATGCAATGCCATGTTGTTTAGCCAATCGTCATATATGTGAATTATATCATGCCGTCCTTTTTTGTATTTCTCATTGCTTTTGTCGACAATGTTTGTATATTCAACTGCTCTTCCTGTGCATCAGCCGTTTGAATTGGTGATGGAGAAATCTGGAGTGAAAACAAGGTCTTCAGAGCAGACAATGCTACCTGGTGAAGCAGATATGTTGCTGGTTACAAATAGCTCTTCAGAGGAGGATTCAGAGGCAGATGACCAGTCCTATTATCCCCCTGAGGTGTATGCTCAAACTTGGCAGGGTTATATTACTCATATCATGCATATGTTGAATGCCATCTCCTTAGTTGACACATCATATATGCGATTGCCCTCTGCTCACTTCCTTAGTATATAAATCATATATTTGAATTATATCATGCCATGATGTTTACATAGACAGCATGTATCTGAATTATGGCATGCCAACCCATTTTCTAAAGACATAATATAGTTATATCATCTCATCCTGTTCACATAGTCATCATATTTTGAATTATGTCATTCTATCCATGAATTATATCATGCCATCATGTTTCCATCGACGGCATGTTTGTGATTTATGGCATGCCAACCACTTTAATAGACACATCGTATAGTTATATCATGTCATCCTGTTTACATATTCATCATATTTTGAAGTATGTCATTCTATCCTGTTTAGTTAGCCATCATACATGTGAAATTGTGTCATGCTATCCTGTTTAATTAGCCATCATATATTTGAAACTATGTCCTGCTATTCTGTTTGGTTAGACAACATAAATGTGAATTATTTCATGCCCTGTTTTCTTCCCTACTATCCATTGCACCTGTCTATCTTACAATGTCTGTACATTCAATTACTTTTCTTGTTTATCAGCCATTTCAATTGGAGGGGGTGATGGCAGTATCTGTGGGAGTAAAAACACGGTCTTCAGAAAAGATCGTGCTACCTGTCGATGGAGATAGAACCACGGTTGTACTTGCCCAAGAACCAGCCCTACCACACATAACCCAGACTCACGCAGATTGTACCCCTACCCAGTTGGACAGAGAACCAGCTACACCCCTTCTAACCCCAACCCCAGCAGATAGTAATCCAGTTCCCGTTGACACAACACCGTCTCCACCACAGAGCACCCAAACACGAGCAGTTAGTAAGGCAACTGCAGTGCCCAAAGCACGAGGACCACCACTCCGAACCCCAAGTCAACGCTTAAAGCAGAAGAAGAATTGTTCTCAGGTCAGGTTCCGTAGCTATGGTTCATACTACTTTGCTCTTGCATCACCGTATTTACTCATACCAACTAATTTCAAACTTGAAGGATGCAATTGAAACTCCAATGGCGCAATAGGTATGTTTTAAACCTGTTTCTTTAACGTGTTTGCTGTTGTAACTTGCTCTATGTTGATTTCAGTTTCAATTGAATAAACAGTTATGTTCTCATGCCATGCACATTACAAGTGTTGTTATTGCTATGTAGTTTCCCACACTTATATTCTGTCTATGCTGCTTTGTCTTAAATAGATATGATTCGAACTGTATCTATCTTGATTTGGCAACATAAACTAGAATGATATAGACCATACAGTGACCATACTACATATATATATGTTTGTTTCATGCTGTTATCCTGTCCACCTTACTACTGAACTGGTTTACCAAAATGAGTTTCATATACTACATTGTAAACCTGTGATGTGTTTGTTTGTTTCTCCTTTAGAACGCGGATAAAATATTGGAGAAGAGTACCCCGTTATGCAATGGTAAAGGAAGTAATGCAGATCAGGTTCAAGATAGTGAGACATCCCTGTTGTTCTCCAAGAAAGCTGATAAAAACTATATTGAAGACACTGAGACAACCCCAAAGTCCTGTCTTGATGTAGTGTTCGAGTTACTGGCTACTACTGCTGGCACCAGCTCTTCGTACTCGCTGCCTGAATCAGTTCGGCTTCTTGAGTCTCAACTTCAAGTTGAAAGACATCGATCAGATGTTATGCGACAGGAAGCCGAAGGACTGAGGAAGTCCCTGCAGAATTCAGATGCATACTTTCTGGTGCAACAGCAAGTGCTGGAGGATTTAAGCGCCAAACAAGAGAAAGTTAATAAGCTTGCTAAGCATCTTGCCAGCATTATGGGTACCCAGGATATTGTTTCTTGAGCTCTTCTGAAGTGGTTTCAGTTCTGGACTTGTTTTGCTGCGGCGTTTATAAGCTGCTTTGTTCCCTCTATTTGCACTGGTGGCGAACTTTGATGCCCAGTGGATGTAATATGTGTAATAGCCGTGATAGCCTAGCGTAAGTTGCTTGCTTATTTATTTCCTTGTTGTCTTGTTTATTTGTTTGCTTGTAGTCAGTGCTGTTCTTTTTCCACGGTTTGCTAGTGGCCGCAATAACCTTTTTTTTAAACTAGGCCACAATAACCATGGGCTACATATTTACTGTAGTGACACTGGGCCTTCTACGGGCCGTAGAAACAATGGGCCTTCTACGGGGCGTAGAAACAATGGGCCTTCTACGGGTCGTATCATCAATGGGCCTTCTACGGGCCGTATGATCGATTGCCCAAACATGGGCCAATAACATACCGCTTTATGGCCGTAAACGGGCTAGAGTTGGAATCGTCCATTCATGGGCCGACCATAATGGGTCGTTGTTAATAGGCCGTATTTGATGACGCTATTTAAACGGCCCAACGTATTAACGGGCCACAAACGGGCCGACTGTAAGCACGGGCTGAATTTGGCCCACAAGCAGAAAATGACAGTAACGGGCCGTAAGTAACCGAATGCTGGAAATGAGCCCAAGAATAAATGGGCCCTGAGAAGGACGAAAGATAACATGGGCTGGAAACGGCCCAATGGAATAATGGGCCGTTAATGGGTATAAACTGATACACTGTTCATTACGGGCCAGTTTTACCACGGGCTGTTAACGGGCCGAGGGTTACTAAGGGCCTCAGATGGGCCAAAAGACGTCATGGGCCATACATGGGTCGGAAGTTAAAACGGGCTGGAATTATATTGGACGGCCCAGATGACGCTACTGGGCCTAATTCGGATAGGTCGTAAACGGGCCCTGGGTTAGCGGGCTGTAAATGGGCTATATGCGAACAGGCCATTAACAGGCTTGCCGTGGGTCGGCCCACCACCTTTTGACCAAGTCAAACGGGCCGGCCTTTTCACAGGAATGGGCCTCTGTTGGGCCGTGCCACGTGTCGACGTATCATAGGCGCTTTGGGTCCAATGAGTGGATGACATTTGTCCCAACGGTGAGCCGACACGTGTTTCCTCCAGCCAATGATGATTTTACACGTGGAAAATCCCCATTGGTCGGGGCTGTTAACGGGTTATCGGATCCAAAACCGGACCCGATAGCTTAACGGTGTTCCGTTACGGTGGATGCCACGTGTCGGTCACCCTTGACGAAAGCACTTCTGTGACGCGCGATTTATCGTCATGGAAGTGGACACTTCCGTGATGATAATTTTGGTAATGTCATGGAACACTTCTACGACAGCACAGGTATGACTATCTTGATTCTGTCATAAATTTGTCATGGATGTACATGCATGACAAAAAACGCGACCTATTGTGACAAACACGTATCATCACGGAAGTGTATTTTTTTGTAGTGACGTAATAGCGGGCTGGGGCCCGCCACACCGCGCCCTCGGCCCTCGCGCGAGGATTTATTATGGCCGCCGCGGACGGTTGCACTTCTCGGGGTAGTTAATTCATTGGGGAAACGTGCTCACATAATCCAGGGAAGTGGAAAAGCGGGCGCAGCCGATCCCACTTCCCCACGCTTGGTGTCGTGGTGGGCGCACGGCAGATGCCAAGGGATGGCTAAAGATAGGAGTAGGCTCGAGGGCACTGGTGGGCTCCAGAGGCGAGATCGGCATGAGCGAGCGCGGGACGCAAGACATACCCAGGTTCGGGGCTCTCCGGAGAGATAACACCCCTAGTCCCGCCGAGTGTAGTTGATATGTATCAGTACAGAGTTGCTCCTTGAGCTGTATGGAGGAAGGAGGAAGACAGGCCAAGGCTCAGGCTGCTTCTCCTTGTGGTGTGTGAGTTCATGGATGGATGGATGTGTGAGCGTGGCCAAATGAGGCTGGGTGTGTGAGGCCTTCCCTGGGTCACTTTATATACTAGTGCCCAGAGACAAGGGGTGGCCCACACACCCACTACACTATTGAGATGTCATATGATGATGCACGCTACAGTGCACCACTATTGGAGCGCAGTGAAGTGTCACATGATGCAGGAGCAATGTTGGCTGCTCATCTATAGTGCTCCACTGTAGAGTATGGCCGTCATGTCTGCGCAGGTCCGACGGGACGACTTAGTTGACTTGGCCAGATTCCAGCGAGATGGGCTCAACTCGGACGGGCCTTAACCCGGACGGGGCTCAACCCGGACAGCTGAACCCGGACAGGCGGAACCCAGCCAAGGAGAACCCGGACAGGGAGAACCCGGCCAGGGAGAACCTAGACAGGGTCAACCTGGATGGGCTCAACCCGGCCAGCTCAACCCGGCCAGGGTCAACCCGGACAGCTCAACCCGGCCGGGGTCAACCTGGCTAGGGTCAACCCGGACAGCTCAACCCGGCCAAGTTCAACCCGGCCAAGGTCACCTCGGACAGGTCAACCCGGCCAAAGTCAACCCGGACAGGTCAACCCGGCCAAGTGTCAGGCTTCGACTCACCGGTGAACTTGCTCACTCTCGTTGCCAATCTAAAATTGGGAGGAATCTCAGCGGCTCTGATAGCTCTGCTGAAACACTTAGGTCCGCAGACATGAACTCTGCTGCCAGTCGGGCGGTCTCTGTCGAGTCCTTCCCTGTGTGCTCTGTTCCTGTCGACCAGACCTTGAACAAGGATCGACCTCGCATCAAACCCTGGCTCTCTTGGGTCGACTGGAACCCTCCGCTCATCGCTGTACGGGTGCATGTCATCATATTGCCGGGGCACATACGGTCCGCCCCTCGGAGGGGGCGTAGGCACTCTACGGCGGTCATCACGGCCGAGTCGATGATCGTACTGCTTGTGATTCCGTCCCAAATACTGCTCTTGGCGATGCCCACGTCCCTCACGCCGCGGGGGCGATCTTGGGCTGTGAGCCCAGGGACAAGGGGTGGCCCACACACCCACTACACTATTGAGATGTCATATGATGATGCAGGCTACAGTGCACCACTATTGGAGCGCAGTGAAGTGTCACATGATGCAGGAACAGTGTTGGCTGCTCATCTACACTGCTCCACTGTAGAGTATGGCCGTCACGTCTGCGCAGGTCCAACGGGACGTCTTAGTTGACTTGGCCAGATTCCAGCCAGATGGGCTCAACCCGGACTGGCCTTAACCCGGACGGGGCTCAACCCGGACAGCTGAACCCAGACAGGCAGAACTCGGCCAGGGAGAACCCAGACAGGGTCAACCTGGATGGGCTCAACCAGGCCAGCTCAACCCGGCCAGGGTCAACCCGGACAGCTCAACCCGGCCAGGGTCAACCCAGACAGCTCAACCCGGCCAAGTTCAACCCGGCGAAGGTCAACCCGGACAGGTCAACCCGGCCAAGTGTCAGGCTTCGACTCACCGGTGAACTTGCTCATTCCCGTTGCCAATCTGAAATTGGGAGGAATCTCAGCGGCTCTGATAGCTCTGCTAAAACACTCCGGTCTGGAGACATGAACTCTCCTGCCAGTCGGGCGGTCTCTGTCGAGCCCTTCCCTGGGTGCTCTGTTCCTGTCGACCAGACCTTGAACAAGGATCGACCTCGCATCAAACCCTGTCTCTCTTGGGTCGACTGGAACCCTCCGCTCATCGCTGTACGGGCGCATGTCATCATATTGCCGGGGCACATACGATCCGCCCCTCGGAGGGGGCGTAGGCACTCGACGGCGGTCATCACGGCCGAGTCGATGATCGTACTGCTTGTGATTCCGTCCCAAATACTGCTCTTGGCGATGCCCACGTCCCTCACGCCGCGGGGGCGATCTTGGGCTGTGAGCCGACTGAACCGTGTCAGTCACCATAGATCTTCTATGGATCCTGTTGCGAGACTGAGAAACGGTTGTGTTCTGCTCTCCTGCTGCCCGGAGCAGTGCCCTGATCTGCACCAAACCTCTTCCAGCCTCTGATTGGGACGGCTGAATCGACTCTGCTATTCGGGCTGCATCTGTAAGGTTCTGAATCGGAGTGCGGTATACCTGAGGTTCAGGCGGGAACAACTGTCTCCGTCGACTAGATTCGGGAATCTGTTGCCGAGCGCGTTCATCGAGTGAATATTGAAGGTTCTCCAGCTGTGCGCGCTCAGCCAAAGTGGCCAGGCGCGCGGCCTCCAAGGCTCGGGCCTCGGCGGTCTCCCTGATGATGGGAGTGTGGAGGGCCTCCATGCTGCGGCGGTGCAGCTCCTCCCTCTGCTGCGAAGTGAGGGCTTCGGGATGATACTCCTCATGAACACGCGATGGATCGCCGCCGCCATCGCCGCCGTCACTGCGATGGAAACCAGGCGGGCTGCGCGGCATGTCGACCATCAGGACTTCCACCGCGGGGTCGCTGCTGTTGCACTCGGACAGAGTCTCGACGGAGCCAGTCGACAGGTCGAACAACCCATAGAGAGATTCATCGGGCTCGATTGCCGCGACTTGAGGGGTGGCCGACTGACGGGCCACCGCGTGCTTCACCCACCGCTGAAGCCGCGGTCGACCAGATCGCTTGCGGTGACGAGCAGCGGGAAGCGAAGACGTTGCGGGAGCCGGCCGATAAAGAGTCGACGGCTGTCGTAGAAGAACACCGCGGACACATGCGCGAAAGTGCGTCGCCCCATGGACGGGGAGCGCCTCGACATCGAGGGGAGCCTCCTGGAGCCAGGCGGAGTCGTCGGCGACGAAAACGAGCGCGCCGAGACGGATCTCATGGCCCTCAGCCAAACCATCGCCAGAAACCATGATGATGGGAATCGGAGAAATTGCAACCTCACCGGAAAGTCGCTAAGACACCCGCCCCATGGTGGGCGCCAACCGTCGTGGTTCTAAGTCTGACAGTAGAATAGGGGGTACGTAGGAGGAGGCAAGATCCTAACTACGATGAGGTTGTGCAGCACGATTTACGAGTTCAGGCCCTTCTCGGAGGAAGTAACAACCCTACGTCTCGGTGCCCAGAGGCGGTCGATTAGATTATGCGTGAAGTTACAGGGGGTGTGAACCCTTGTACCAGTGGAGGGGGTGGCTTATATAGAGTGCGCCAGGACCTCAGCCAGCCCACGTTACAAAGGGTTCAATGTACATAAAGGTGGGGCGTTACTGGTAACGCCAACAATAAAGGCATATAAATGATCATTATGACTATGGAGTGAACGCCTGACCGTTGCCATCCTGAGTGACTTTAGATCTTCTGTACTCCGAGTGATTTCTGATGTGGTCGAGTGAGTATATCCTGGTCGAATGGAATTGGGTTATCCGAGTTGGTCGAGTGGGTTGCACCATGAGGTGATTTCAGTCGGTGAATGTTGTTGTTCTTTGAATGCCTTTGACTGTAGGGCAGTGTCCTTGGGAAGGGTGTCCAGGTCAGGCCTATTACCCTACCCTAGGTACATGTCATCGTCAGTCGGCATGAGCGAGCGCGGGACGCAAGACATACCCAGGTTCGGGGCTCTCCGCAGAGATAACACCCGTAGTCCTGCCGAGTGTAGTTGATATGTATCAGTACAGAGTTGCTCCTTGAGCTGTATGGAGGAAGGAGGAAGTCATGCCAAGGCTCAGCTGCTTCTCCTTGTGGTGTGTGAGTCCATGGATGGATGGATGTGTGAGCGTGGCCAAATGAGGCTGGGTGTGTGAGGCCTTCCCCGGGGCAGTTTATATACTAGTGCCCAGGGACAAGGGGTGACCCACACACCCACTACACTATTGAGATGTCATATGATGATGCAGGCTACAGTGCACCACTATTGGAGCGCAGTGAAGTGTCACATGATGCAGGAACAATGTTGGCTGCTCATCTACAGTGCTCCACTGTAGAGTATGGTCGTCACGTCTGCGCAGGTCCGACGGGACGTCTTAGTTGACCTGGCCAGATTCCAGCCAGATGGGCTCAACCCGGACGGGCCTCAACCCGGATGGGGCTCAACCCGGACAGGCAGAACCCGGCCAAGGAGAACCCAGATAGGGTCAACCCGGATGGGCTCAACCCGGCCAGGGTCAACCCAGACAGCTCAACCCGGCCAGGGTCAACCCGGAGAGCTCAACCCGACCAGGGTCAACCCGGACATGTCAACCCGGCCAAGGTCAACCCGGACAGGTCAACCTGGCCAAGGTCAACCCGGACAGGTCAACCCGGCCAAAGTCAACCTGGCCAGATTCCGGCCAGCCAAGTTCTAGCCAGCCAGGGGGCACTCCCCTGGTAATGTTTTGAAGCGTCGTTTCGCCGTCTTGGGCATACCCGGGGGTCATCCCCCCGACACTTGGCCACGGTTGTAAAATCGGAGGGAGGGGTGGCAGAAATATTCACGCACGCGCGCCCTCGCCTCATCCTTCTTCTCTCCGCCCAACCTCTCGAGCTCGCCATCCACCGGAGCGTCGGGCGCCGCCCGAACCGCCCTCCGGCCGCGCTAGCTTCTTCTCGCCTCCGCGCTTCGCACCCTCGCCCAGCCCCACAGATGGCGCCGCCAAAGGGCTCATGGGAGGGGTCCATTATTACCAACGCCGACATCCAGCACCTCCGCGACACCCGCCGACTGCCGCCGACGGGGGAGGTGGCTGCGCGCGCCCGGAGGGGAGGTGGAGCCGCAGCCGCAAAATGGCGAGTGCGTGGTCTTCTACAACCACTTCTATCGTGGGCTCCGCCTCCCTGTGAGCGCCTTCTTCCGCGCCTTCCTCTCTTTCTTCGGGCTACAGCCGCACCACCTAGGTGCGAACACCGTGCTGCAGCTCTCTGGTTTCGTCACCCTCCGTGAGGGTTACTTGGGGGTGGAGCCAGACGTGGAGCTCTGGAGCCGCCTCTTCTTCCTTAAGCAGCAGGGGCAGGAGGCTAGGGCTATGTCCGACTACGGGGCCGTTGTCGTCTCGGTCCGGCCGAACGGGGTGTTCCCCAAAATGCCCATCGAGGATTCTGCCAAAAAGTGGCAGAATACTTTCTTCTACGTCTGCAACGCCGGCGAAGGAGCCGACGCCATCAACCTGCCCCCGTTCATCAATATGAAGCCGCTCGCCAAGATGAACTGGGGGTACATGCCCAAGAACCCGCGGCAGGGGATGCTGAACTTGTGCAGCCGGATCGAGGAGATGACGGCGCGGGAGGGGCTCAAGGGGACGGATCTCGTCGCCGCCTTCATCGTGCGTCGGGTGCTGCCGCTGCAACGCCGGGCGCACATCATTGGTCAGATGGGTGACCGCCGGGATGCTACATGGATGTAGTCCGGGAGGCTGCTGCTGGAGCAGGTCTCCGACCAGGTGAACACCATCTCCAAGGCCGGGTTGGCCCTTGACTGGCACTTCAAGAAAGCGCCCTGCAACGCAGAGTACCCGGCGCCGGCAGTGAGTCCTTGGTCCTCATTATTTGCAATGTCTCAACTTCTTCTTCACCCTAATGCGACGCGGAGGTGCTGTTGAGCGCTATCCAACAGACACATGACAGGACGAGGGCGCAGGTAGCGGCCATCGAGCATGCCCGCTCGGAGGGTGTGGAATCCTTTGCTGAGAACCTGGAGCCGGCCGACGCTGAAGCCGGCGGGGTGCACCGCGCGGGTAAGTCTCCGCACCCAGACCTGTTGCGATACTGGTCGGACGATGACGTGGAGGTCCTGACTCACACTGGTGGTGCAGCGCCATCAAGGGGAGGGGACGACACCGTCGAGCCCCCAAGAAGGCTGAGGAAGACGGCCGATGCCTGGTCATCCCGTGCGCCGGCCGCGCCAAGCCGGACGCACGGGAAGGATGACGCGGCACCGAAGCCGGCCATGAAGCGCGTGGCGGAAGGACCGGCGGCGCGCGGCAAGACAGTCGCCAAGAGGGGGCGCCAGGTCGTCCCGACGCCGCCAACGAGCCAGGCCATCCCGACGGCGATCAAGTACGCTTCCTTGCTGACTTCAGTGTGCTGCCAAGTTGCACTTTTCTTACGTTTTCTTGGTGCGAGCCAGGACGCCACTGGACTTGGCATTGGCGGCGATGGACGTTGTGTTCGGGGGTGGCTTCTCGTTCCAGAGGACCCGGAGCAGCGTCATCGACCTGCCCGAGGGCTCGACCGAGGAGGACCTTGGTGCTGATGCGCCGGTTCGTCAATTGGCGCCTGCATGCGCTTCTAATTGGGCCGGTCCGTTCCGTTATTTTTTCCAGGTTTTCAAACACAAAAAGTGTGAGGCGATGGAGAGTCGAAGCTGCGACCTCTTTGTCGCAAGCGCACGGCTGTAGCCACCAGGGCATCGCCCGGAATGGACTAGTTAGTTCTTTCTTCGCTTTTTACTCGTTCTTCAGTTCGGTTTCTTTTTTTTCTCATCTTTCTTTGTTTTCTTCAGTGCGTGTTTTTTTATTCGTGAACCTATTTTTCAAATTCGATGAACTTCTTTTAAAATTTGATGAACTTTTTTCAAATTCGATGAACTCTTTTCAAAATCTATGAACGTTTTTCAAATTTGATGAACTTATTTTCTGATTTAATGAACTTTTGTTCAAGCTATAAAGTAAAACGTATAATATTTAAGATATTCGAAAATCCAAGTTATAAAGTAAACTGTATTTTTCTGTGCAATAAATAGCGCAACTCTTATGGTTCCTATAGAGTTCGCGTTTGATTTCAATCACTAGTCTTCTGATGGTGTAGTGGTTAGCTGAAACATTCCGCTGTGTAGCGTCGTGAGTACTAGGGCGTGTTTGGTTGCCCGCACCGAGCCAAACCAGGCCCGCGCGGGAAGGGAGAGGCCTGTTTGGTTGCCTGGTTTTCCTGTTGGGCCTGCATCGCACGCTTCTCAAAGCAGCCCAGAGCTTGGCTCGCTGGAAACCCTCGGATCGGTTGTTTCTCGCGAGCCAGGCTGAGTGCGACGCGAGGCCGCTGGGCGGGAGCGAGGCGCGGGCGAGGGGGATGGCGGGAGATGGAAATCTGGCGCGCCGCCCCGGCGCCAAATTCGCCTCACCCCCCTTTCACTCGCTCACCCATAGCCACTGCCCCCCTTCTTCTCCACTGCCTCACCACCGGCGGTGGCTGCGATTTTAGATCTGCGCTATAGGCGGCAGCGGCGGAAGAGGCGGCGGCGTTTATGGCTGATCTGGTGCTCCCCTTGCTGTTGGCCACCGTCTGGTCGACCTACTCTGTGCCATGGCTCCCCCTACGTCGTCCTCATCTCCGATGCCGGTAAGCAGCACCCCCTCCCCCTTTGTTAGCTCAGTGGTTAGGCCTTTAAGCTAGGTGTAGGATCGATTTCCCACTGAACGAACCGTCGATGTCGACTAGGTTATGGACGCACGGATGAGGCTGATAATCCAGGCAGCAACACTGATTAGTGTGATTCAGGCATGGGTAATGTTCATGCACCAGAGAGCTGTTCGTCGTGCTGGGAGACCGTTGATCCGCTATGGTCCATTGTTTCCCCGGGAACAAGAGAGGATCCAAAATCTGAACTACATCTACAACTGCAATGACGTCGAGGCTCTGTGGATGCTTAGAATGAAAAGAGCGCCATTTGCCAGGATTGTCGAGACCTTCAAGAGCAGGGGCCTGTTACAAGATAGCATCAACACCAGTGTCGAAGAGCAAGTGGCCATGTTCCTCCATGTTGTTGGCCATAACCAGAGGTTCAGGGTCATTCACAACACGTTCAGGAGGTCAATGGAGACCATCTCTAGGTACTTCAAGCAGGTGAAGGAAATATGCCCTAGAGGCAATAATAAAGTTATTATTTATTTCCTTCTATCATGATAAATGTTTATTATTCATGCTAGAATTGTATTAACCGGAAACATAATACTTGTGTGAATACATAGACAAACAGAGTGTCACTAGTATGCCTCTACTTGACTAGCTCGTTGATCAAAGATGGTTATGTTTCCTAGCCATAGACATGAGTTGTCATTTGATTAACGGGATCACATCATTAGGAGAATGATGTGATTGACTTGACCCATTCCGTTAGCTTAGCACTCGATCGTTTAGTATGATGTTATTGCTTTCTTCATGACTTATACATGTTCCTATGACTATGAGATTATGCAACTCCCGTTTACCGGAGGAACACTTTGTGTGCTACCAAACGTCACAATGTAACTGGGTGATTATAAAGGTGCTCTACAGGTGTCTCCAAAGGTACTTGTTGGGTTGGCTGTAGGGGAACGCAGCAGAAAACAAAAATTTTCTGACCTACGCACCAGCCCAGGACCACTATGGAGACTGCATACATGGTTTGATCTTTTTCGTTACCGACTCGTAGCGCAGCGGGAAGTAGAGTCGATGACGATCGGCGGTGCAGATCCCCGCAACTAGGATTTACAACCTCCCAACCGCGAGGATGTATACCCTCATCTGCTCCTCAGACAGCCCTCCAGGAGGCGGTCGAACAGCCCCCCGGACGGTGTCGCGGACAGCCCTTCGGGAGGACCTTCGAAACTCGAACGGTCACTCGGACAGCCCTTCGGGAGGACCTTCGAAACTCGGACGGTCACACGGACAGCCCTTCGGGAGGCACTCACGAACTAAGACCAAAACTACAATATCTCTACAGAGTTGCACACATACGGTGTCATCTATCCGGCAGGGCTTCGCCGTCCAGAACTAGTTCCTGCCGGAACCCAGACAGCCTTACGGCTCTACGAAACTCTTTTCGTGGGAGGGAGAGAAGAAGCCAGATAATGCATGGCATGTGTATGAGAGCAAGGGATGAGTGTGGAGGGCTGCCCCTCCACCTCTATTTATAGGAAATCCCAAGGGGGTAGGGTAGTTTCACAAAAAACCCAAAATGCACATGAATGAAGTCCTTCCACAAGGACCTAGGAGTGAAACCAAGGAACAAGAGGGTCCCCAAGGGGGGATACCCCATGTGGCCGGCCACACCCCCATGAGGGGCCCAAAAAATGGCTCCTATTCATCCATGTCATCCCCAAGATCTTTTGGAGCAAAGCCCCAAAAGGTGGCTTTCCATAAAGTAACCATAAAGCTGATTTTCACTATTCACGACGACATTTTTCAGCGTCTGATCGAACTGAAAATATTTATGTGGGCTAAGAACATTTCTAGTACCCACTAAAATGATTTTCAACGCGTTCCGAAACAATTCCGGTTTTAGTGATTTTCATCTGCGAAACGCATCTGAAGTGGCTCCGGCAGCTCCGGAACATTTCCGGTTTTTATCTCAGAAAATTCCAAAAAGCTTCCAGAATGATTCTGGCATCCTCCAAGAATTATCAGGCATGTGCCGAAACCAATTTGACTTAATGGTGTATCCCGAAACAACTTTTCGGTGTCATCGAAACTTATCCGATGACCTCTCTCTGCGGTACGATTCCGCTGTCCGAAACTTTTCGGTGTCCGAAACTTTTTCGGTGATTTTCTCTCAGACTCCCTGTCTAGTATTCAGCAGATAGATGACCCTTAAGCGTGTGACCCTATAGGTTCGGTGAAGTATAGACATGACCCGGAACCCCTTCCGATCAATGATCAACATCGGAGCCGTGGACACCCATATTGACCCCTATACCCACACGAATAAATATTCGAGTGAACCTCCAGTTGCCGTGTGCTATTCTTGTTGCTTCGCGATATGTTACAAATACCCGAGGTGAGACATGTTGGCATTCCCGTGGATCAACAACTTGTCCACTATGCTAGTTACCTCGTTACCGGTATTGTTCTCTTTTCTCGTTATCGTGTTCCGGCATCCCCGTGATCAAATCACAAAGTGTCTGGCCAGACGATGATGGATACCGTAACACCGAGAGGGCCCAGAGATATCTCTCCATCGTCGGAGGAGCAAATCCCAATCTTGAGCTATCAAGTTACTTGACAAACTTTTCCATGAACCCGTAAGCCGCCGTAATAGCCACCCATTTACGGATGACGTTTAACAAACCCCAAAGTTCATGAAGCAAGCATGAAGAAACTCGATACTCTCATGGTCTAAGGAATCATGCAAACGTTAACCATCTCTATGTTATGTACCAATAAACTTGTGACGAATGAATCTCATAGCATAACATCATGCCGGGTCGATTCAACACAAATGTTCTCTTAACATTATGCCCTCAAGGTTGCTGACATAGACATGCCCATGATCAGGAAAACATAACCATCATGCAACACTTGAGCTAGTCTTAGAGGCCAGACTAGGAATACATTTTACCGTTTATTATTCCACACGTGCATATGAGTCTTCCTCCGAGCCTCGTGGTTATTGCAGACTCAAGAACCATAGCAGTTATAGCATGGAACATAAACATAATTATGAACTCGGAGATAAATAATATCATTTATTATTGCCTCTAGGGCATATCTCCTACAGACTCCCACTTGCACTAGAGTCAATAATCTAGTTAATGCTAATGCACTTTACACCTGTGGCACATCGGTGTAAATATGCTTCGCTTGTGGTATAGCCTGATGTCCAACGGATCTGACGACTTCAGTTCCGTGTGTATCTTTGCATGTCCTCGCGTTTTCACGTTTTCACAAAATTCATATTTTGTGTGGACTTGGCTTTGTATGTATGTGAATCAAAGGTCGAACCTGGATTCCTCAGACTAAGTTATGGAGCAACTACCTGCAGTAGTGTCCCATTGTCAAAAGCCATCTTGGAACTATACTAAGTTCATGAATGAACTATATGATTCAACATCTTCTTTGTCGCTTCTAAAGCGTCAACATACTTAGCCCTTGTTATAGAATTCGCCACAGTAACTAGTTTGAACAAATTCCAACTAACTGTGCCACCACATTGTGTGTTACACAAAACCCTTAACTTAAATCGAAAATCGCACGGTGAAAAGATGAAGACTACCGATGTAACATTTTACAACGAACTCTTCATGATCTCCGCTTGCAAGAAAACATATCATCAGTACTTACTCTAGTACTCAATGACATCTTTCACTGTTGTCCCACGTTCAGTACTTTGATCACTTTAGTATCCATACTCGCAACACCTTGGGAGTATCGGACATATCTGGTTGTTTTACATACCATGGAATACATGATTAATCCAAACACAAAAGTGTGTGGAATCTGCATCATGTATTTTACTCATCAGTGTTTTGGGACACCGAGTCTTGCAAAAACTCCTTCCATGTGACTTTGGCAAGAATCACTCCTTGGCGTTTTAAATGCTAAAAGGTTTTAGCATCTTGTCAATATGTATTCATTGCTTAGCCCCATTAGGTAAATCTATCTCCATAGATGATCATGCCTAATATTGAGGCTATTTAGCCTAAGCACTTCATCGAAAAACTATTTTCAAATGAAGTCCTAATTCGTGTCAAGAAATTTATTTCCAATTACCAATGTGCCAAGCACATAAGGTTTTTAGAAATATTATTACGCTCCCACTTACTTTCTTGAATTACAAGCATCTTCGTTACCCATTGATGAAGTCAAAACCCCTTTGACCATTTCATCAAAACACGAAGATTCCAACTCCATTTTGCTCTCTTCTGTCCATTGCTGGAACTCTGAAGTTTGCATACCTACTAGCATCCTCTGGATCGACAAATTACTTTGGACTGTATCATATACAAGTCCTAGCTTTCATTTCCATCAGATAGAAATCCTTTTATCATCCATGTTTCATATCTCATGATTGAGATATGTATTAATTGCTAGTTCAACCCGAACCGAGTTTAAGCATCGCTATGATGAAAACAACCTCATCGTAGTCAACTCTTGAACTTGTTATTTCAACAAGTCGAGCTTTATGGATAAAACATTTTTATCCATATCAGTTTTAAGTTCCATAAATATTCGTTAGACTCTAAGTCTTTCGAAAGGTGTATCAAGGTTTTAATCTTGAATCACTTATATGGAAACTAACTTGGGTTGTATTGGCATTTAGCCAATTCCGGAGTCAGGGCCCATCAACGCTTCCTTGTGTATCGTAGGTATAATGTTGTCTAACAACAATATCTCGTTTGCGCACCTGAGAGGTTTGCACGAGCCTTGCCTACGTGGTTCAGCTGCAAGTTCGACCGAAGTTCATACATTTTATTGTAGAGACTTCCGTATCAGTCGCAGTAGGAAACTCTGGAATTACTTCCAAGGTCTCTTTCCTTTGATCTGATGACTTAGATACTGTTTATCTCGTCGAGTTGCACTATTCTCCCACTCACCTTTTTGAAAGAACCATTCTCTTTAAAAGCACACCGTTTCGCGGCAAAACTATTTGCCTCGGTATAGTGAGGGAGGAATACCCAACATTTTGGTATAACCTACAAAGTAGCACTTGTATGATTTGGAATAGGTTTGTAACCTTTTACACAAGCCCCATATTCCAAATGTTAAGAAAAGATATAACATGGTTGGGCGTACCATACCATGGCTTCATTTCAACAGACCCGATGTAGCTCTTTTCAGTGTAAAAGCCGCAGTCTCTAAAGCATCACTTTAAAAAGGATAATGGCAAATTTATTTATGTCATCTTTGACCTTACCATGTCATGAATGGTTAGATTACATCTCCACGGACTTTTCACTTGCAGTGGTGTTCCGGGAGGTGCAAGTTATGAAACCCCTTTCACAACTCATCAGACATTCGCTAAACATGTAACTCAAATATTCCTTTGTGCTATCAAATTGCAGAAACATAATTTTCTTGTTACAATAACTTCTAATTCATTTTTGAAAACCTTTCGAATGATTTCAAAAGATCCAGACTTACGTCTCATCAAGTAAATATCCATATATCTACTTGAGTCATTTCTGAAGATAAATAAATCCACCACTAACAACACTTATCGGACTACACACATCAAATGTATGATCACTAATAAGTTTGTTGTTCGTTCCTTATTGCCTGTGAACGGTATTTTAGTCACTTCACTTTTCGGAGGAAAGTTGCAAGTGTCAGATGATTCAAAATCAAAAAGACTTCAAAATCCATCATAATGGAATTTTCCATGCGGGTTTCTCCAATGTGACCAAATGTAGTGCCACACTTGTGTGGTATTCTTTTAGTCTTGCGACATTTAGCGTCAGTGTTATGGATGTATCATATTACCCTCAATATTCATAACATACGTCCCATCTTGGATGGAAGCATGGCCCTTCATGTTATTCATAATACTTAACAACAATTGTTGGTTTTATGAACAACTCTTTTGCAACAAACATTGTGCAATGGGCTAGAGTGTATGAAACTCTAAAATGAATTATGAAAGTAAACCCAGAGGTATTGTATTATTATCAATATTCATAACATACATCTCATTCATAATGAAAGTATGGCCCTTGTGTTATTCATAACATCGAAATAAAAGGCTTCTCTTATGAACAACCTTCTTGCAAGATACCTTATGCAATGGGCTAGAGTTTGTAAAACTCTAAATGAATTATGAAAATAAATACAGGCGGCAATACACCGATGGAAGGTACAGTAACATTTACTATGTTCCCTGTGTATACCTTAACCTCATTTCTGGCTAGTCTTTTTAGGCCACAGTAGCTCTTACAGTGATTCGCAATTGAATGCAATCGAGCGGGTATCTTTGTGATTAACTCACAATACCCAAGAATTAGTGATTAACATGTTTAACCAGAATTCCCAAGAACTATATCTTTGACCAGCCTACTATACAACAAAAACTTGTATGACATTCATACATGAGCTGGATATTCCAGTCATCTTTCTTTCTGCCTTTTTACTTCTAACAGTTTAACTTTTAGTATTTCTCCTACTCGCAAAAGAAGCACCCAACTTAAGAGTGGCGTTAGCCCCGGACTTCCTAGGCGTGTAAGTCATACTAACACCCTTTGGACACTTCCTTTCTCTTTAAGTTGTTGTTTTATTCACCTTTCATTATATGACAGGCGTTCTTCTGGATCCCTTTCCCAACAGTCAAATGCATAGTAAACACTTTTACTAATACTTGCAAACAAACATTGCTTTGTTTGTATCTGAAAATAATTTTCAGTTCCATGAATATCATATAACTATCCCAACTTTCGAAGTTTGGGTTTCATGGAAGCAAACATATTGCACTTGACTGAAACGGAATTATAGCTTTTGGATCGAAGGACGAGAGTCACATGATCCATAGCTTTAGCGGGAGGATACGGAAAGCATGCGATAGGACAAAGTCCTTCTCGGCACTTTTGAGGACAATCCTCATATTACGTTACCAATCGTAAAGTTTTAACCAGATATTTAACAGTTATTCAATTTTAATAGGGAAGGTGGAAACGCGAGCCATTATTCTACAACTATTTTGCAAGAAACACTTAGACAGTGTTCATAATTAATTGCACTGAGAATTAAACATGTTAATTCAACAGTGCGCTCCCACTCAAATCAATATCTCTCACAATTAATTTTGAGTGATACAAGATCCAGACTTCAATTCATCGCCATAGAATCATCATCTCATAACGGGAATTTAATCGGTAGGCCAACTTGCCGATCACATCTCTATGTGACTCTTGCTCATCTTTCGATGTGTGTGTTCCGAGCTCAGGACGATCCTGCCATGAACGTCAAGACAACCAAGTGATCTTGCTGCGAGGTCTGACCTCACCCGCCTCACACTTCTCTAATCGTTCGTACCCATGCATCCATGGCGCACCCCGAAAAGATAGGTGCCGTGACGGTGCTACACTTGGGAGAGCACTAACTACTTGATATTTTAAGCGAGAGATCACCCTAATAAAAGCGACTACCGCGCAATCAAGAAGGGTGCATCATAAGGGATAAACATCTCAGGCAATTCATAATAGCATGATATGGTATAGCCCTTTCTGACGGAGAAGTATTTCATTTCTTCGTCTTCGGCATTCGCATCGGTGGTCACCTTCACGAAGATTGCCACCACCTTGTCAATGCACCAGATAATATTGCTATCTCTATAGCTAACAAAATAATGCATTACAACAAGGTAGACACGCAGGTCATTAAAATGCAATCATATGGCTCCAGCCATCATGTCGAATCATGACACGTAGGTCATGTTAATCAAATTACATCATATAGTCATCTCATACATAATCGAATTAGTATGAGCACTGCTATACCACATCACATGCACATCCTGCAAAACCAAGTTAGACGCCTCTAATAGGTTTATGCAAAATTTTAGTTTACGTGGCTTCTAAGGTTTTGACTTAAACCGCAGCTACCAACGTTTTATCATCAAGTATGATTATTCAGGTTTCTAGATTCACATCTCGGGGTGTATGAAACACGGGATAATTAAATCTCGAGCCCCATACTAAACTTCGTCATACGCATGACCCCCGTGCAGATCATATCTGCAATGCCCTTTCATCTGCGAATTTCATCTTTCTTTTGACTACGGCAGAACCCAAAGAACTGATAGCACTTCCATGATCAATCAGGATCACGGATTGCCAGAACTTTGTCAAATTCCACCATGCTGTCTCAAGATTGAGCAAACGCAAATTCTAGGGAAGCAACAAGAACCTCGGGTAACAGATTTCATCTTTCACCCGCATAAATAATTTTCAGCAATAGATCTCATCTACTACCTAATTATATTATGCAATACCCATACATCTCCATGTATTCTAGATCGAAACCTGCATCTACGCATAGCACGGCTCTTGATGCCACTTTAGGGGAACGCAGCAGAAAACAAAAATTTTCTGACCTACGCACCAGCCCAGGACCACTATGGAGACTGCATACATGGTTTGATCTTTTTCGTTACCGACTCGTAGCGCAGCGGGAAGTAGAGTCGATGACGATCGGCGGTGCAGATCCCCGCAACTAGGATTTACAACCTCCCAACCGCGAGGATGTATACCCTCATCTGCTCCTCAGACAGCCCTCCAGGAGGCGGTCGAACAGCCCCCCGGACGGTGTCGCGGACAGCCCTTCGGGAGGACCTTCGAAACTCGAACGGTCACTCGGACAGCCCTTCGGGAGGACCTTCGAAACTCGGACGGTCACACGGACAGCCCTTCGGGAGGCACTCACGAACTAAGACCAAAACTAAAATATCTCTACAGAGTTGCACACATACGGTGTCATCTATCCGGCAGGGCTTCGCCGTCCAGAACTAGTTCCTGCCGGAACCCAGACAGCCTTACGGCTCTACGAAACTCTTTTCGTGGGAGGGAGAGAAGAAGCCAGATAATGCATGGCATGTGTATGAGAGCAAGGGATGAGTGTGGAGGGCTGCCCCTCCACCTCTATTTATAGGAAATCCCAAGGGGGTAGGGTAGTTTCACAAAAAACCCAAAATGCACATGAATGAAGTCCTTCCACAAGGACCTAGGAGTGAAACCAAGGAACAAGAGGGTCCCCAAGGGGGGATACCCCATGTGGCCGGCTACACCCCCATGAGGGGCCAAAAAATGGCTCCTATCCATCCATGTCATCCCCAAGATCTTTTGGAGCAAAGCCCCAAAAGGTGGCTTTCCATAAAGTAACCATAAAGCTGATTTTCACTATTCACGACGACATTTTTCAGCGTCTGATCGAACTGAAAATATTTATGTGGGCTAAGAACATTTCTAGTACCCACTAAAATGATTTTCAACGCGTTCCGAAACAATTCCGGTTTTAGTGATTTTCATCTGCGAAACGCATCTGAAGTGGCTCCGGCAGCTCCGGAACATTTCCGGTTTTTATCTCAGAAAATTCCAAAAAGCTTCCAGAATGATTCTGGCATCCTCCAAGAATTATCAGGCATGTGCCGAAACCAATTTGACTTAATGGTGTATCCCGAAACAACTTTTTGGTATCATCGAAACTTATCCGATGACCTCTCTCTGCGGTACGATTCCGCTGTCCGAAACTTTTCGGTGTCCGAAACTTTTTCGGTGATTTTCTCTCAGACTCCCTGTCTAGTATTCAGCAGATAGATGACCCTTAAGCGTGTGACCCTATAGGTTCGGTGAAGTATAGACATGACCCGGAACCTCTTCCGATCAATGATCAACATCGGAGCCGTGGACACCCATATTGACCCCTATACCCACACGAATAAATATTCGAGTGAACCTCCAGTTGCCGTGTGCTATTCTTGTTGCTTCGCGATATGTTACAAATACCCGAGGTGAGACATGTTGGCATTCCCGTGGATCAACAACTTGTCCACTATGCTAGTTACCTCGTTACCGGTATTGTTCTCTTTTCTCGTTATCGTGTTCCGGCATCCCCGTGATCAAATCACAAAGTGTCTGGCCAGACGATGATGGATACCGTAACACCGAGAGGGCCCAGAGATATCTCTCCATCGTCGGAGGAGCAAATCCCAATCTTGAGCTATCAAGTTACTTGACACACTTTTCCATGAACCCGTAAGCCGCCGTAATAGCCACCCATTTACGGATGACGTTTAACAAACCCCAAAGTTCATGAAGCAAGCATGAAGAAACTCGATACTCTCATGGTCTAAGGAATCATGCAAACGTTAACCATCTCTGTGTTATGTACCAATAAACTTGTGACGAATGAATCTCATAGCATAACATCATGCCGGGTCGATTCAACACAAATGTTCTCTTAACATTATGCCCTCAAGGTTGCTGACATAGACATGCCCATGATTAGGAAAACATAACCATCATGCAACACTTGAGCTAGTCTTAGAGGCCAGACTAGGAATACATTTTACCGTTTATTATTCCACACGTGCATATGAGTCTTCCTCCGAGCCTCGTGGTTATTGCAGACTCGAGAACCATAGCAGTTATAGCATGGAACATAAACATAATTATGAACTCGGAGATAAATAATATCATTTATTATTGCCTCTAGGGCATATCTCCTACATTGGCGTATTTCGAGATTATGATTTGTCACTCTGATTGTCGGAGAGGTATCTCTGGGCCCTCTCGGTAATGCACATCACTTAAGCCTTGCAAGCATTGCAACTAATGAGTTAGTTGTGGGATGATGTATTACGGAACGAGTAAAGAGACTTGCCGGTAACGAGATTGAACTAGGTATTGAGATACCGACGATCGAATCTCGGGCAAGTAACATACCGATGACAAAGGGAACAACGTATGTTGTTATGCAGTCTGACCGATAAAGATCTTCGTAGAATATGTGGGAGCCAATATGAGCATCAGGGTTCCACTATTGGTTATTGACCGGAGACGTGTCTCGGTCATGTCTACATAGTTCTCAAACCCGTAGGGTCCGCACGCTTAACGTTTCGATGACAGTTATATTATGAGTTTATATGTTTTGATGTACCGAAGGTTGTTCGGAGTCCCGGATGTGATCACGGACATGACGAGGAGTCTCGAAATGGTCGAGACATGAAGATCGATATATTGGAAGCCTATATTTGGATATCGGAAGTGTTCCGGGTGAAATCGCGATTTTACCGGAGTACCGGAGGGGTTACCGGAACCCCCCGGGGGTTAATGGGCCATAGTGGGGCTTAGTGGAGATGAGGAGAGGCGGCCAGGGCAAGGGCCGCGCGCCCCTCCCCCTAGTCCTAATAGGACAAGGAGAGGGGGGCGGCGCCCCCTTTCCTTCCTCTCCTCCACCTCTTTCCCCCTTCTCCTATTCCAACAAGGAAGGGAGGGAGTCCTACTCCCGGTGGGAGTAGGACTCCTCCTGGCGCGCCTCCTCCCTGGCCGGCCGCACCTCCCCCTTGCTCCTTTATATACGGGGGCAGGGGGCACCCCAAGGACACAACAATTGATCGTTTGATCTTTTAGCCGTGTGCGGTGCCCCCCTCCACCATAGTCCACCTCGATAATACTGTAGCGGTGCTTAGGCGAAGCCCTGCATCGGTAGAACATCATCATCGTCACCACGCCGTCGTGCTGACGAAACTCTCCCTCAACACTCGGCTGGATCGGAGTTCGAGGGACATCATCGGGCTGAACGTGTGCTGAACTCGGAGGTGTCGTGCGTTCGGTACTTGATCGGTCGGATCGTGAAGACGTACGACTACATCAACCGCGTTGTGCTAACGCTTCCGCTTTCGGTCTACGAGGGTACGTGGACAACACTCTCCCCTCTCGTTGCTATGCATCACCATGATCTTGCGTGTGCGTAGGAATTTTTTTGAAATTACTACGTTCCCCAACAGTGGCATCCGAGCCAGGTTTTATGCGTTGATGTTATATGCACGAGTAGAACACAAGTGAGTTGTGGGCGATATAAGTCATACTGCTTACCAGCATGTCATGCCTTGGTTCGGCGGTATTGTTGGATGAAGCGGCCCGGGCCGACATTACGCGTACGCTTACGCGAGACTGGTTCTACCGACGTGCTTTGCACACAGGTGGCTGGCGGGTGTCAGTTTCTCCAACTTTAGTTGAACCGAGTGTGGCTACACCCGGTCCTTGCGAAGGTTAAAACAGCACCAACTTGACAAACTATCGTTGTGGTTTTGATGCGTAGGTAAGAACGGTTCTTGCTAAGCCCGTAGCAGCCACGTAAAATTTGCAACAACAAAGTAGAGGACGTCTAACTTGTTTTTGCAGGGCATGTTGTGATGTGATATGGTCAAGACATGATGCTAAATTCTATTGTATGAGATGATCATGTTTTGTAACCGAGTTATCGGCAACTGGCAGAAGCCATATGGTTGTCGCTTTATTGTATGCAATGCAATCGCCCTGTAATGCTTTACTTTATCACTAAGCGGTAGCGATAGTCGTAGAAGCATAAGATTGGCGAGACGACAACGATGCTACGATGAAGATCAAGGTGTCGCGCCGGTGACGATGGTGATCATGACGGTGCTTCGGAGATGGAGATCACAAGCACAAGATGATGATGGCCATATCATATCACTTATATTGATTGCATGTGATGTTTATTTTTTATGCATCTTATCTTGCTTTGGTTGACGGTAGCATTATAAGATGATCCCTCACTAAATTATCAAAGTATAAGTGTTCTCCCTGAGTATGCACCGTTGCGAAAGTTCTTCGTGCTGAGACACCACGTGATGATCGGGTGTGATAGGCTCTATGTTCAAATACAACGGGTGCAAAACAGTTGCACACGCGGAATACTCAGGTTAAGCTTGACGAGCCTAGCATATAACAGATATGGCCTCGGAACACGGAGACTGAAAGGTCGAGCGTGAATCATATACACTAGTAGAAAAAGGGCCTATTGTCCCGGTTCGTGAGGGCCTTCTGTCCCGGTTTGTGAACCGGGACTAAAAAGTCGTTACTAATGCCCTTGGCCTTTAGTTCCGGTTCTTACACGAACCGGGACAGAAGGTCCTCCACGTGGCCGATGCGGCCAGCCCAGGACGGGGGCCTTAGGTCCCGGTTGGTGACACCAACCGGGACCAATAGGCATCCACGTGTCAGCATCTGGCTGGAGCTGAGGTTTTTTCTGAAAGGGGCTGATTTAGGGGTTTTGGGGGTTAATTTAGGATGTGCTTGCTGCCACTACTAGGAAAAGGCCTACTAGTGGCGCACCAGTTTTGCCTACTAATGGCGCACTACTAGTGCGCCACTAGTACCATGCCACTAGTATTAAATACTAATGGCGCACCACTGGTGCGCCATTAGTATCTGGTATACTAATGGCACATCACGCCGTGCGCCATTAGTATAGACCAACATGCGCCATTAGTGTGCCTCCCAGGGGGCGATATTTACACATGTGCTTTGCCATACTAATGGCGCACTGTGGGGTGATGCGCCATTGCTATTTTTGAATTTTGAATTTGGATCTGGATCGCGATTTTTTTGCCCATTTTTTGCTCTTTTTTTGCACGATATTTTTTCAAATTTTGTTCTCGTTTTTGGATCTTGTACGTTCTTTTGCCGTGTTCTTTTGCCAGGGAGGAGTTCGCCGGAGAGGAGGGCTGAGGTCACCGGAGAGGAGGAGGAGGAGGTCACCGGAGAGGCGCTCGCCTACATCGCCGGAGAGGAGGAGGAGGTCGCCGGAGAGGAGTTCATCGGAGCATCGGAGGGGAGGAAGGAGAAACCATGAGGGGAGGGGAGGAGAGGAGAGGAGGAGCTCACCGGAGAGGAGGGAGGAGGAGATCACCGGAGAGGAGGGAGGAGGAGATCACCGGAGAGGAGGGAGGAGATCACCGGAGAGGAGGGAGGAGAAACCGTGAGGGGAGGGGAGGAGGGAGGAGGAGGTCGCCGGAGAGGAGGAGGAGGAGGTCGCCGGAGAGGAGGAGGAGGTCGCCGGAGAGGAGGAGGGGAGTATGGTGGAGGAGAGAAGGGAAGATGGAGTGGAGGAGAGGTGGAGTGGAGCGGAGGAGAACAATGAAGAGGTAAGGAGGAGAGGACCCCGCCCAGCCATATATACGGCATAGTAATGGCGCATCATGGGCAGGTGCGCCATTACTAACTTTTTTTTTGATTTATTTTGAATTTTGAAGGCGGGAAGATAGTAATGGCGCACCGTGGGCAGGTGCGCCATTACTAACTTTATTTTTATTTTTTTGATATAGTTTGAATTTTGAAGGCGGGAAGATAGTAATGGCGCACCATGGGCAGGTGCGCCATTACTGAGTTTGTTTTTTTTTTATTTTTTTGCCTCTCCAGATCTTAAAAGCCCCGTAACTTTTTTTCTGTTAGGTTTTTGAGGATTCTGAAAATGTTTAACGGGGTTCCCCCGTTAAATTCGGATGTATCTTTTCGCATAGATGATTTTTCATATAAAAAACTTTTTAATCCGAGTTCGTATGCAAAAGTTATGCCCATTTTACAAATCCAGAGAGATTTTGCAAATAAAGTCGAAATTCATATTTGTAAATTTTCCCAACAAGTAGACCACATATCACATGGGAAACTTATTTTCTTTTATTTTTTTGACATTTCCATCATTTTCTTTTATTTTTTCTAAAACTGAAAAGGCGGTCCGGGGGGGTGTGCATTCGGTGGATTTTTTGGGGGCAAGTTACTAATGGCGCACCGTGGGAGTGGTGCGCCATTACTAGTTCAACTAGTAATGGCGCACCACACACACGGTGCGCCATTAGTAGTTTTGAAAAAAAAATTGAATTTTTTTTTACTAGTGGCGCACCGTGGATGTGATGCGCCATTAGTATTTGGACACTAATGGCGCACCAACACATGATGCGCCACTGCTATATAGTAGTGGCGCACCACATGTCTGGTGCGCCATTAGTGTCCATATCATCTATAGCCCTTTTCCTAGTAGTGTGCTGTTGACTTTGATATGAGGTTCACATATGTGCTGGCTGGCTGGGAGGGGTCAGCGCATGATGCAAACATTCTCACTGACAGCATGAGTCGACCTGATGGGATCAACATCCCCGACGACAAGTTCTACCTTGGAGATGCTGGCTATGCATGTCGGCCGGGTGTTCTTCCACCCTTCAGGAAAACCAGATACCATCTCAACGAGTTATCTGGTAGGAACTTTCCTAGGACTGCACAGGAGCTGCTTAATCTCAGACACTCCAGCCTTAGAGTAACTGTTGAGAGGGCATTTGGAGCTCTGAAGAATAGGTTTAAGATCCTGGATCAGAAGCCATTCCACCCATACCCCATTCAGGTTAAGCTAGTTCTTGCTTGTTGCATTCTGCATAACTGGATCCTTCAGTGGGGCTTTGATGAACACGTGCCTGAGGAGGAAGAGGTCGAGCCTGACGATGTTGTTAGCTCTGGCCATGGTGTGGATGCATTTGACAATGACGGTTGGAAGAACAAAAGGTTGGAGTGGACAGAGGCAATGTGGCTTAACAGAGGTCAGTGCAGGATTTGAAGAAGAGGAAGAAGAAACAGCAGTAGCAGAAGCACAGAAGAAGAGGAAGAAGAAGCAACAGCAGAAGCAGAAGAGGAAGATGAAGCAGCAACACCGATGAACTATCCCCTATTTAGCCAATGGCTCTTAATAATTTGATCTGTCATTTGATTGTAGTTAGGATGAACTGTCATTTGTTTAACTAGCTGGCACTATGTTCAGATTGTGTGTGGTAAGGTCACCATTAGATAGAAGTGGTGACAACATCTTATGCAGGTTGCAACCAAACACCATATCATATGTGCACCTAATGCAATGCGGGCAACCAAACGCCGGGTCAAAAATGTTTGTCTCATGTAACTAGGAGCATGCAGGCAACCAAACTATATGCATCTGGTTTTTTTTGGCCTGCATCCCCTCAAACCGGCTCAATAGAGCCAGGCTCGCCGGGCCAGGCTGAATCGGCAATGTAACCAAACACGCACCGGTCGTCGTTCTACCAGATTTCCGCAAGACAGTTTACTGCTCGCTCCGTCTGTGGGCCGGCCCACTTGGCGTTGCCAGTAGGCGCCGGTTCGCTTCCGCGGTGCCAAACGCGCCGAATAGGAGCCCCCTGTTGGCGGCAAAAGCAAGCATATCGCGCCTTTGCTCCCACGACCATTTCGTTCCATCTCGGGCCAACAGCCCAACACCACATGCAGATCAGCAGCACTAGTCCCCTAATGAAAAAATAAAATCAGCAGCACCAGCACTCTAGCAGGAACGCACGCCTCCACGATCCGCCTCGCTCGTAGCGAACCAATCACAGCAGGCGAACCACCACCCCACGGATCGCTACCTCGACACCAGATCTCGACCGTCCACGCACCAAAAATCCAACGCTCCACTCCCACCTTCCCTTCCCTCCCGAAAAAGCGAAGCTCACGAAAATTACCCCGCCCACTCGGCGCGCGCCGCCTATTTAGCACCGGTCCCTCCCCTCCGTCCTCCTCACCCCAATCCCTCCTCCTCAAGCACCAGAACCCCCTCCCCCTCCCTCCTCAGCCTCCCGGCGCATCGAGCCATGGCCCGCACCAAGCAGACGGCGAGGAAGTCCACCGGCGGCAAGGCGCCGAGGAAGCAGCTGGCCACCAAGGCCGCCCGCAAGTCCGCCCCGGCCACCGGCGGCGTCAAGAAGCCCCACCGCTTCCGCCCCGGCACCGTCGCGCTCCGCGAGATCCGCAAGTACCAGAAGAGCACGGAGCTGCTCATCCGCAAGCTCCCCTTCCAGCGCCTCGTCCGCGAGATCGCCCAGGACTTCAAGACCGACCTCCGCTTCCAGTCCTCCGCCGTCTCCGCACTGCAGGAGGCCGCCGAGGCCTACCTCGTCGGCCTCTTCGAGGACACCAACCTCTGCGCCATCCACGCCAAGCGCGTCACCATCATGCCCAAGGACATCCAGCTCGCCCGCCGCATCCGTGGCGAGAGGGCCTAGGCTGCTCCGTGCGCGTCGTCGTGTGTTAGATCCACCTTAGCCGTTGTTCAGCGGTCGAGATGTGCGTGCTCGTAGTGTTTGTTTGTGCCATGGTGGATGTAGTGTGCCTGATCTGATGTCACCATCTTGCTGTCATCAGTAATTTAAATGAAAATGTTGGCGGTCTGTTCTAAGATCTGTTCATTTTGATGCCTGTTTTTGCTTGTTTGTGAGCCTGTCAGTGAATGTGATTCACCAAATTGTGCATTATATTATTCCAACTCGTGAAATTTTCTGCCAGTTTAATCTACTGTGTCTTAAATTGCTTCAAGTTTTTAGCTTAATTGATGCCTTTGACTATTAAATTTCGTCATCAGTAGTAATTTTGTTGACTGCCTCTGAACCTGAATGAACAGCCGCAGCTGTTTTATCATGTTATTACTTTTTACTCCCTGTGACTGTAAATAACCCTCACCTGTACCATGATGCTAACAACGGGTAAAATAGGATATAGACAAGAGATTTTTATATTTTGCACTGCTCATAGAGTACATACTGTTTTTGATACAACTGTATCAAATTTGATGTCGCATGCCATGATCCATCTGATGGATTTCTTGCACCTGCAAATGACCGCGTCATGATATTGTCAACAGTGTGGTCGAAGTAGAAGGTGCAATTAGAGATGATGCAGTGAAACTGCTGCAGATCAGTAAGGTGAACATATGTTGGGCGATATTTTCAGTAATTTAATGCTGGAATGATATCCTGTAGCGAAAGAGGATTATAGTCTGTCTATAACTGCTTTGATCTTGTCCATAATGCTTCCCCTGCAGAGCAAAAAGGTGTGCCAGATTTCTTGTTGAATGCAACGAAGAACTATGAAATACTAGCAAAGGTGAGAGAGAGACCGCATGTTTTTGCAATTGAAATTCCTTCTTTGAACTGCAGAACGTGTTTTTGTTCTAACCTGTCTTAAGATCCATTTGCCTATGATTCTGTTGGCATCTAGTTTATGGTTTACATGTATCCACAGACCCGAGAGGGATGATGAAGCTCTTGATATCAGATGGTACATAATTAATGTTATCAAATGGTCACTGCAAAATTGAGCTAATGGGTTCTAAAATGCTTTGATTTATATTTTAGCTTAAATGTTGCCCTGGCTGCTTCAAACCACGTATTCAGTAATCTGGTTTGCTGCCTCTGAACCTGAACGAACAGCATGCTAATATTCTCGTCTTAACAGTATCAGTACTTTTTATGTTTGGTGCACAGATTCATGTTGAAGTCATCCCTCTTTTCTAATGATACAACAATTGTCTTAACCCTATTGCAATATCTGCTGCTCATGCATTACATACTGTTTTTAATACTTCCATGGACGCCTGCCATTTCGCTAATCGTAGCATGCAGCATTACTAGCCCTTTTATCATAGGAAAATAGTGGAGTGACTTGTGAATTTTGTGATGAATCGCTGTTTCATTGGCATCTTGTCTGGCACTTCGACTCGATCCCCTGCTTATTCGGCTTTGGGGAGGAGTTCCCTTAACTTCTGCTGCCGGTATTGCTTTCTCCTTTGCGTTTCCTTGGTTTTGTTATGATAGTGTGCTGTTCCTTTTCGAGACTAGGGTAACACATCACCATTGGCAACGTCTCGAGTCTCTTGGCTAGATGGCAGCGGGCAGTGCCAGGTGAGTGTATTTATTACTCCTGGCCCTTCACTTGTGCTGTGTGATGTTTGACTGAACTAGAATGGGCTTGCTTGTTTACTGATTCTTATACCTTGAGTTGAGTATCACGTACACGAAGCTGACTGCTGCTGCTTCTTTTTATTCAGGAGTTCAGGGTGTATTTCTGAGGGGGTCGTATTACGTACTTCTGATTGAGTTGAGTTTCTTCTGCTGTATTATTGATGTAACTTCAAGTCCCTGCTTGAGATGTATGTTTGTAGAACTTTTGATTGATCATTTACATCCAAGTATGATTAAACTTTACAAAGTTCTGTAATGGCATGGAATTAGCTTGTTACAAGGATATAAATCAAAAAATCATGTAAGTATCATCATAAATAAGAAACATGTTATATAGATGGTACATTCCTAAATCTAGTAGACCGACGAACGCCCCATCTTATAGCTAATACTTCACCCAAGGTGCTCAAAACCCTCATGAATTCACCCCAACAAGAAGTCAAATAGGGAATTCCGTTAAACAAGATGGCATATCGTTGAAAGAAATCCATCTCACAAACCGCAGTAGAAACCTTTTGTACTTAGTGCGAGTCTAAGCTTTTCCTCTCATTGCCACTGAGAGCTTGTCATAAATCAGGGACCTACTCCATCTACTGACCTATCATCTAACCAAGTCAACGAATATTCTAACGAATATGATAACAATATGCATCTATAAATTATTCAATAAAACATCATTGATCTGATCATAAATTAATTATTCATCACATAGTAATAAGGATTTTTAAGTGGGAAATCACTTGTGGAAAAAATCCACTCATGTGATATTTGTATTGAAGGATGGAGAGACGATATGCTAGATAACAGCAACTACGAACGGGGGGAGCATTGGAGGATTATATTTTAGTAAGATGGAGGTGAATTGCCCCTCAGCTAGTGTAAATGCGCAGGGTTGCAGATGAGTTTCACCTCGGATCACGAAATGGCGACGGTGGGAAATTGGAAGATAAATCATGGAAGGGTTTTAGTGTTGGGAATCGTTGCATGGAAAACAAATTTTTTTCTACGCACACGCAATGACCTATCCATGGAGATGCATAGCAACGAGGAGGAGAGTATGTCTACGTACCCTCATAGACCGTAAGCGGAAGCGTTTGACAACGCGGTTGATGTAGTCGAACTTTCTTCACAATCCAACCGATCGAGTACCGAACGTACGGCACCTCCGCGTTCAGCACACGTTCAGCTCGGTGACGTCCGCGCCTTCTTGATCCAGCAAGATGGCGAGGTAGTGGATGAGTTCCGGCAGCACGACGGCGTGGTGACGGTGATGGTGAAGTTATCTCCGCAGGGCTTCGCACTACGAAAATATGACCGGGGGTGTAAACGGTGGAGGAGGGCGCTACACACGGCTAGGCAATTGTCTGTTGTGTGCTAGGCGCCCCCCTCCCACATATACATAGGTGGGAGGGAGGGAGGAGCAGCCAAAGGAGGCGCCCAAGTAGGAGGAATCCTACTTGGGGTCCCTCCCAAGCCGCCCCCTGCCATATATAAACAAGGGGGAAGGAAAGAGGGGGGGGGAGGGAAGGAAGGGGGAGTCCTACTCCACACTTTTCTTTCCCTCCCCTCTTTCCTTCTCCTACTCATACAGCCGGCCTCTATAGGGGCGCACCAGCCCCTTGTGGGTTGGTGTGTTCCCTCACTGGGCCCATAAGGCCCATATCTTTGCCGGGGGTGCCCGAAACTCCTTTTCGGTGACTCGATAAGTACCCGGTACCCCCGAAACACTTCCAGTGTCCGAATACCACGTTCTATATATCAATCTTTACCTCTCGACCATTTAGAGACTCCTCGTCCGGGACTCCGAACAACATTCGGTCATCAAAACATATAACTCATATAATACTATATCGTCAACGAACGTTAAGCGTGCGGACCCTACGGGTTCGAGAACTATGTAGACATGACCGAGACACCTCTCTGGTCAATAACCAGTAGCGGAACCTGGATGCCCATATTGGCTCCTACATATTCTACGTAGATCTTTATCGGTCAAACCGTTATGACAACATGCGTAATTCCCTTTGTCTATCGGTATGTTACTTGCCCGAGATTCGATCGTCGGTATCTTCATACCTAGTTCAATCTCGTTACCGGCAAGTCTCTTTACTCGTTCCGTAATACATCACCTCGCGACTAACTCCTTAGTCATTTGCTTGCAAGCTTATGATGTGTATTACCGAGAGGGCCGAGAGATACCTCTCCGATACTCGGAGTGACAAATCCTAATCTCGATCTATGCTAACTCAACAAACACCTTCAGAGATACCAGTAGAGCATCTTTATGATATCCCAATTACGTTGTGACGTTTGATAGCACACAAGGTATTCCTCCGGTATCCGGGAGTTGCATATGTTGGAGATCGTTGCAGAAATTAAAAAAATTTCTACGCATCACCAAGAACAATCTATGGAGTCTTCTAGCAACGAGAGGGAAAAGAGTGCATCTACATACCCTTGTAGATCGCGCGCGGAAGCGTTCAAGAGAACGGGGTTGATGGAGTCGTACTCGTCGTGATCCAAATCACCGATGATCCTAGCGCCGAACGGACGGCACCTCCGCGTTCAACACACGTACGGAGCGGGGACGTCTCCTCCTTCTTGATCCAGCAAAGGGGAAGGAGAAGTTGATGGAGATCCAGCAGCACGACGGCGTGGTGGTGGAAGTAGCGGGATCCCGGCAGGGCTTCGCCAAGCGCAAGCGGGGAGGAAGAGGTGTCACGGGAGGGAGGGAGGCGCCAGGGCTTGGGGTGCTGCTCCCATGCGCCTCCCCACTATATATAGGGGTGGAGTGTTGGGAATCGTAGCATAATTTTAAAATTTTCCTACGCTCACCAAGATGCATCTATGGAGTCTACTAGCAACGAGGGGAAGGGAGTGCATCTACATACCGTTGTAGATCGCGAGCGGAAGCGTTCCAATGAACGTGGATGACGGAGTCGTACTCGCCGTGATCCAAATCACCGATGACCGAGTGCCGAACGTACGGCACCTCCGCGTTCAACACACGTACGGTGCAGCGACGTCTCCTCCTTTCTTGATCCAGCAAGGGGGGAGGAGAGGTTGATGGAGATCCAACAGCACGACGGCGTGGTGGTGGATGTAGCGGCTCTCTGGCAGGGCTTCGCCGAGCTTCTGCGCGCGAGAGAGAGGTGTTGCAGGGGAGGAGGGAGGCGCCAAAGGCTGTAGTGTCCTGCCCTCCCTCCCCCCCTTTATATAGGCCCCCTGGGGGGTGCGCAGCCCTAGGAGATGGGATCTCCAAGGGGGGGCGGCGGCCAAAGGGGGGAAGGGGTTGCCTTGCCCCCCAAGGCAAGGGGGAACTCCCCCCTAGGGTTCCCAACCCTAGGCGCATGGGGGGGGAGGCCCAAGGAGGCGCCCCAGCCCACTAGGGGCTGGTTCCCCTCCACTTTCAGCCCACGGGGCCCTCCGGGACAGGTGGCCCCACCCGGTGGACCCCCGGGACCCTTCCGGTGGTCCCGGTACAATACCGATAACCCCCGAAACTTTCCCGGTGGCCGAAACTGGACTTCCTATATATAATTCTTCACCCCCGGACCATTCCGGAACCTCTCGTGACGTCCGGGATCTCATCCGGGACTCCGAACAACTTTCGGGTTTCCGCATACATATATCTCTACAACCCTAGCGTCACCGGACCTTAAGTGTGTAGACCCTACGGGTTCGGGAGACATGCAGACATGACCGAGACGCCTCTCCGGTCAATAACCAACAGCGGGATCTAGATACCCATGTTGGCTCCCACATGTTCCACGATGATATCATCGGGTGAACCACGGTGTCGAGGATTCAATCAATCCGTATGCAATTCCCTTTGTCAATCGGTATGTTACTTGCCCGAGATTCGATCGTCGGTATCCCAATACCTTGTTCAATCTCGTTACCGGCAAGTCTCTTTACTCGTACCGCAATGCATGATCCCGTGACCAACGCCTTAGTCACATTGAGCTCATTATGATGATGCATTACCGAGTGGGCCCAGAGATACCTCTCCGTCACACGGAGTGACAAATCCCAGTCTCGATCCGTGCCAACCCAACAGACACTTTCGGAGATACCCGTAATGCACCTTTATAGTCACCCAGTTACGTTGTGACGTTTGGCACACCCAAAGCACTCCTACGGTATCCGGGAGTTGCACGATCTCATGGTCTAAGGAAAAGATACTTGACATTGGAAAAGCTCTAGCAAACGAAACTACACGATCTTTTATGCTATGCTTAGGTTGGGTCTTGTCCATCACATCATTCTCCTAATGATGTGATCCCGTTATCAGTGACATCCTATGTCCATAGTCAGGAAACCATGACTATCTGTTGATCAACGAGCTAGTCAACTAGAGGCTTACTAGGGACAGTGTGTGGTCTATGTATTCACACATGTATTACGATTTCCGGACAATACAATTATAGCATGAATAATAGACTATTATCATGAACACAGAAATACAATAATAACCATTTATTATTGCCTCTAGGGCATATTTCCAACAGTCTCCCACTTGCACTAGAGTCAATAATCTAGTTACATTGTGATGAATCGAACACCCATTGCGTCCTGGTGTTGATCATGTTTTGCCCTAGGGAGAGGTTTAGTCAACGGATCTGCTACATTCAGGTCCGTGTGTACTTTACAAATATCTATGTCTCCATTTTGAACACTTTCACGAATGGAGTTGAAGCGACGCTTGATATGCCTGGTCTTCCTGTGAAACCTGGGCTCCTTCGCAAGGGCAATAGCTCCAGTGTTGTCACAGAAGAGAGTCATCGGGCCCGACGCATTGGGAATCACCCCTAGGTCGGTAATGAACTCCTTCATCCAGACTGCTTCCTGTGCTGCCTCCGAGGCTGCCATGTATTCCGCTTCACATGTAGATCCCGCCACGACGCTTTGCTTGCAACTGCACCAGCTTACTGCTCCTCTATTCAAAATATACACGTATCCGGTCTGTGACTTCGAGTCATCCGGATCTGTGTCGAAGCTAGCGTCGACGTAACCCTTTACGACGAGCTCTTCGTCACCTCCATAAACGAGAAACATATCCTTAGTCCTCTTCAGGTACTTCAGGATATTCTTGACCGCTGTCCAGTGTTCCTTGCCGGGATTACTTTGGTACCTTCCTACCAAACTTACGGCAAGGTTTACATCAGGTCTGGTACACAGCATGGCATACATAATAGACCCTATGGCCGAGGCATAGGGGATGACACTCATCTCTTCTATATCTTCTGCCGTGATCGGGCATTGAGCCGTGCTCAATTGCACACCTTGCAATACAGGCAAGAACCCCTTCTTGGACTGATCCATACTGAACTTCTTCAATATCTTGTCAAGGTATGTACTCTGTGAAAGACCAATGAGGCGTCTTGATCTATCTCTATAGATCTTGATGCCTAATATATAAGCAGCTTCTCCAAGGTCCTTCATTGAAAAACATTTATTCAAATAGGCCTTTATACTTTCCAAGAATTCTATATCATTTCCCATCAATAATATGTCATCCACATATAATATGAGAAATGCTACAGAGCTCCCACTCACTTTCTTGTAAACACAGGCTTCTCCATAAGTCTGTGTAAATCCAAACGCTTTGATCATCTCATCAAAGCGAATGTTCCAACTCCGAGATGCTTGCACCAGCCCATAGATTGAGCGCTGGAGCTTGCATACTTTGTTAGCATTCTTAGGATCGACAAAACCTTCCGGCTGCATCATATACAACTCTTCCTTAAGGAAGCCGTTAAGGAATGCCGTTTTGACGTCCATCTGCCATATCTCATAATCATAGTATGCGGCAATTGCTAACATGATTCGGACGGACTTCAGCTTCGCTACGGGTGAGAAAGTCTCATCGTAGTCAGCCCCTTGAACTTGTCGATAACCCTTAGCGACAAGTCGAGCTTTGTAGATGGTCACATTACCATCTGCGTCCGTCTTCTTCTTAAAGATCCATTTGTTTTCTATGGCTCGCCGCTCATCGGGCAAGTCACTCAAAGTCCATACTTTGTTTTCATACATGGATTCTATCTCGGATTTCATGGCTTCTAGCCATTTGTCGGAATCCGGGCCCGCCATCGCTTCTTCATAGTTCGAAGGTTCACCGTTGTCTAACAACATGATTTCCAAGACAGGGTTGCCGTACCACTCTGGTGCGGAACGTGTCCTTGTGGACCTACGAAGTTCAGTAACTTGATCTGAAGTTTCATGATCATCATCATTAACTTCCTCCCCAGTCGGTGTAGGCACCACAGGAACATTTTCCCGCGCTGCGCTACTTTCCGGTTCGGAAGGGGTGACTATCACCTCATCAAGTTCCACTTTCCTCCCACTCAATTCTTTCGAGAGAAACTCCTTCTCTAGAAAGGACCCGTTCTTGGCAACGAAGATCTTGCCTTCGGATTTGAGGTAGAAGGTATACCCAATAGTTTCCTTAGGGTATCCTATGAAGACGCATTTTTTCGATTTGGGTTCGAGCTTTTCAGGTTGAAGTTTCTTGACATAAGCATCGCATCCCCAAACTTTTAGAAACGACAGCTTAGGTTTCTTCCCAAACCATAATTCATACGGTGTCGTCTCAACGGATTTAGATGGTGCCCTATTTAAAGTGAATGCGGCAGTCTCTAAAGCATAACCCCAAAATGAGAGCGGTAAATCGGTAAGAGACATCATAGATCGCACCATATCCAATAGAGTGCGATTACGACGTTCGGACACACCATTTCTCTGAGGTGTTCCAGGCGGCGTGAGTTGTGAAACTATTCCACATTTCCTTAAGTGTGTACCAAATTCGTGACTTAAATATTCTCCACCACGATCTGATCGTAAGAATTTTATTTTCCTGTCACGTTGATTCTCGACTTCACTCTGAAATTCCTTGAACTTTTCAAAGGTTTCAGACTTGTGTTTCATTAGGTAGACATACCCATATCTACTCAAATCATCAGTGAGAGTGAGAACATAACGATATCCTCCGCGAGCCTCAACACTCATTGGACCGCACACATCGGTATGCATGATTTCCAATAAGTTGGTTGCTCGCTCCATTGTTCCGGAGAACGGAGTCTTGGTCATCTTACCCATGAGGCATGGTTCGCACGTGTCAAATGATTCGTAATCAAGAGACTCCAAAAGTCCATCTGCATGGAGCTTCTTCATGCGTTTGACACCAATGTGACCAAGGCGGCAGTGCCACAAGTATGTGGGACTATCGTTATCAACTTTACATCTTTTGGTATTCACACTATGAACATGTGTAACATCACGTTCGAGATTCATCAAAAATAAACCATTGACCAGCGGGGCATGACCATAAAACATATCTCTCAAATAAATAGAACAACCATTATTCTCAGATTTAAATGAGTAGCCATCTCGAATTAAACGAGATCCAGATACAATGTTCATGCTCAAAGCTGGCACTAAATAACAATTATTGAGGTTTATAACTAATCCCGTGGGTAGATGCAGAGGTAGCGTGCCGACGCGATCACATCGACCTTGGAACCATTCCCGACGCGCATCGTCACCTCATCTTTTGCCAGTCTCCGTTTATTCCGTAGTTCCTGATTTGAGTTACAAATATGAGCAACCGCACCGGTATCAAATACCCAGGAGCTACTACGAGTACTGGTAAGGTACACATCAATTACTTGTATATCACATATACCTTGGGTGTTGCCGGCCTTCTTCTTGTCCGCTAAATATTTGGGGCAGTTCCGCTTCCAGTGACCACTTCCCTTGCAATAAAAGCACTCAGTCTCGGGCTTGGGTCCATTCTTTGACTTCTTCCCGGTAACTGGCTTACCGGGCGCGGCAACTCCCTTGCCGTCCTTCTTGAAGTTCTTCTTACCCTTGCCCTTTTTGAACTTAGTGGTTTTATTCACCATCAACACTTGATGTTCTTTGCTGATCTCTACCTCAGCTGATTTCAGCATTGAATATACCTCGGGAATGGTCTTTTCCATCCCCTGCATATTGTAGTTCATCACAAAGCTCTTGTAGCTTGGTGGAAGCGACTGGAGGATTCTGTCAATGACCGCGTCATCCGGGAGATTAACTCCCAGCTGAGACAAGCGGTTGTGCAACCCAGACATTCTGAGTATGTGCTCACTAACAGAACTGTTCTCCTCCATTTTACAGCTGAAGAACTTGTCGGAGACATCATATCTCTCGACCCGGGCATGAGCTTGAAAAACCAGTTTCAGCTCCTCGAACATCTCATATGCTCCATGTTTCTCAAAACGCTTTTGGAGACCCGGTTCTAAGCTGTAAAGCATGCCGCACTGAACGAGGGAGTAATCATCAGCACGCTGCTGCCAAGCGTTCATAACGTCTTGGTTCTCAGGGATTGGTGCTTCACCTAGCGGTGCTTCTAAGACATAATCTTTCTTGGCTGCGATGAGGATGATCCTCAGGTTCCGGACCCAGTCCGTGTAGTTGCTGCCATCATCTTTCAGCTTGGTTTTCTCTAGGAACGCGTTGAAATTGAGGACAACGTGGGCCATTTGATCTACAATACATAATGTAAAGATTTTAGACTAAGTTCATGATAATAAAGTTCATATAATCAAATTATTTAATGAACTCCCACTCAGATAGACATCCCTCTAGTCATCTAAGTGAAACATGATCCGAGTTCAACTAGGCCGTGTCCGATCATCACGTGAGACGGACTAGTCAAGCTCGGTGAACATCTCCATGTTGATCGTATCTTTTATACGACTCATGCTCGACCTTTCGGTCCTCCGTGTTCCGAGGCCATGTCTGTACATGCTAGGCTCGTCAAGTAAACCTAAGTGTATTGCGTGTGTTCCGAGGCCATGTCTGTACATGCTAGGCTCGTCAACACCCATTGTATTCGAACGTGAGAATCTATCACACCCGATCATCACGTGGTGCTTCGAAACGACGAACCTTCGCAACGGTGCACAGTTAGGGTGAACACTTTCTTGAAATTATTATAAGGGATCATCCTACTTGCTACCGTCGTTCTAAGCAAATAAGATGCAAAAACATGATAAACATCACATGCAATCAAACAGTGACATGATATGGCCAATATCATCATGCTCCTTTGATCTCCATCTTCGGGGCACCATGATCATCTTCGTCACCGGCATGACACCATGATCTCCATCATCATGATCTCCATCATTGTGTCTTCATGAAGTCGTCACGCCAACGATTACTTCTACTTCTATGGCTAACGCGTTTAGCAACAAAGTAAAGTAAATTACATGGCGTTATTCAATGACACGCAGGTCATGCAAAATAATAAAGACAACTCCTATGGCTCCTGCCGGTTGTCATACTCATCGACATGCAAGTCGTGATTCCTATTACAAGAATATGATCAATCTCATACATCACATATATCATTCATCACATCTTCTGGCCATATCATATCACATATATCACTTGCTGCAAAAACAAGTTAGACGTCCTCTAATTGTTGTTGCAAGTTTTTACGTGGTTTGTAGGTTTCTACCAAGAACGTTTTCTTACCTACGTATGACCACAACGTGATTTGCCAATTTCTATTTACCCTTCATAAGGACCCTTTTCATCGAATCCGTTCCGACTAAAGTAGGAGAGACAGACACCCGCTAGCCACCTTATGCAACTAGTGCATGTCAATCGGTGGAACCAGTCTCACGTAAGCATACGTGTAAGGTCGGTCCGGGCCGCTTCATCCTACAATACCGCCGAAACAAGAAACGACTAGTAGCGGCAAGAAGAATTGGCAACATCAACGCCCACAACTTCTTTGTGTTCTTACTCGTGCATAGTAACTACGCATAGGCCTGGCTCATGATGCCACTGTTGGGAATCGTAGCATAATTTTAAAATTTTCCTACGCTCACCAAGATGCATCTATGGAGTCTACTAGAAACGAGGGGAAGGGAGTGCATCTACATACCGTTGTAGATCCCGAGCGGAAGCGTTCCAATGAACGTGGATGACGGAGTCGTACTCGCCGTGATCCAAATCACCGATGACCGAGTGCCGAACGTACGGCACCTCCGCGTTCAATACACGTACGGTGCAGCGATGTCTCCTCCTTTCTTGATCCAGCAAGGGGGGAGGAGAGGTTGATGGAGATCCAACAGCACGACGGCGTGGTGGTGGATGTAGCGGCTCTCTGGCAGGGCTTCGCCGAGCTTCTGCGCGAGAGAGAGAGAGGTGTTGCAGGGGAGGAGGGAGGCGCCAAAGGCTGTAGTGTCCTGCCCTCCCTCCCCCCCTTTATATAGGCTCCCCTGGGGGGTGCGCAGCCCTAGGAGATGGGATCTCCAAGGGGGGGGGGGGGCGGCGGCCAAGGGGGGGAAGGGGTTGCCTTGCCCCCCAAGGAAAGGGGGAACTCCCCCCTAGGGTTCCCAACCCTAGGCGCATGGGGGGGAGGCCCAAGGAGGCGCCCCAGCCCACTAGGGGCTGGTTCCCCTCCACTTTCAGCCCATGGGGCCCTTCGGGACAGGTGGCCCCACCCGGTGGACCCCCGGGACCCTTCCGGTGGTCCCGGTACAATACCGATAACCCCCGAAACTTTCCCGGTGGCCGAAACTGGACTTCCTATATATAATTCTTCACCCCCGGACCATTCCGGAACCTCTCGTGACGTCCGGGATCTCATCCAGGACTCCGAACAACTTTCGGGTTTCCGCATACATATATCTCTACAACCCTAGCGTCACCGGACCTTAAGTGTGTAGACCCTACGGGTTCGGGAGACATGCAGACATGACCGAGACGCCTCTCCGGTCAATAACCAACAGCGGGATCTGGATACCCATGTTGGCTCCCACATGTTCCACAATGATATCATCGGGTGAACCACGGTGTCGAGGATTCAATCAATCCGTATGCAATTCCCTTTGTCAATCGGTATGTTACTTGCCCGAGATTCGATCGTCGGTATCCCAATACCTTGTTCAATCTCGTTACCGGCAAGTCTCTTTACTCGTACCGCAATGCATGATCCCGTGACCAACGCCTTAGTCACATTGAGCTCATTATGATGATGCATTACCGAGTGGGCCCAGAGATACCTCTCCGTCACACGGAGTGACAAATCCCAGTCTCGATCCATGCCAACCCAACAGACACTTTCGGAGATACCCGTAATGCACCTTTATAGTCACCCAGTTACGTTATGACGTTTGGCACACCCAAAGCACTCCTACGGTATCCGGGAGTTGCACGATCTCATGGTCTAAGGAAAAGATACTTGACATTGGAAAAGCTCTAGCAAACGAAACTACACGATCTTTTATGCTATGCTTAGGTTGGTTCTTGTCCATCACATCATTCTCCTAATGATGTGATCCCGTTATCAGTGACATCCTATGTCCATAGTCAGGAAACCATGACTATCTGTTGATCAACGAGCTAGTCAACTAGAGGCTTACTAGGGACAGTGTGTGGTCTATGTATTCACACATGTATTACGATTTCCGGACAATACAATTATAGCATGAATAATAGACTATTATCATGAACACAGAAATACAATAATAACCATTTATTATTGCCTCTAGGGCATATTTCCAACATGGAGGGGGCTGGTTTCTTGCCCTCCAAGTCCATTGGGGCGTTGGCAAAGGTGGGGGAAAGAAATCCCATCATTTCCCTTCCGCACCGATTGTTATCCCCCTTTTTTAGGGATCTTGATCTTATCCCTTCGGGATATGATCTTATTCCTTCTAAGGTAGGATCTTGGTGCGCCTTGACCAGGGGTGTGGGGCCTTGCCCCCACTACCCACGTTCATGTGGGTCCCCCCATGCAGGTGGGCCCCACTTCGGAACCTTCTAGATCCTTCCCGGTACAATACGGAAAGATCCTGAACATTTTCCGGTGGCCAAAATAGGACTTCCCATATATAAATCTTTACCTCCGGACCATTCCGGAACTCCTCGTGATGTCCGGGATCTCATCCGGGACTCCGAACGACTTTCGGATTTCCGCATACTAATATCTCTACAACCCTAGCGTCACCGAACCTTAAGTGTGTAGACCCTATGGGTTCGGGAGACATGCAGACATGACCGAGACGACTCTCCGGTCAATAACCAACAGCGGGATCTGGATACCCATGTTGGCTCCCACATGTTCCATGATGATCTCATCAGATGAACCACGATGTCGAGGATTCAATCAATCCCGTATACAATTCCCTTTGTCAATCGGTACGTTACTTGCCCGAGATTCGATCGTCGGTATCCCAATACCTTGTTCAATCTCGTTACCGGCAAGTCACTTTACTCGTACCGTAATGCATGATCCCGTGACCAAACACTTGGTCACATTGAGCTCATTATGATGATGCATTACTGAGTGGGCCCAGAGATACCTCTCCGTCATACGGAGTGACAAATCCCAGTCTCGATTCATGCCAACCCAACAGACACTTTCGGAGATACCTGTAGTGCACCTTTACAGCCACCCAGTTACGTTGTGATGTTTGGTACACCCAAAGCATTCCTACGGTATCCGGGAGTTGCACAATCTCATGGTCTAAGGAAATGATACTTGACATTAGAAAAGCTCTAGCAAACGAACTACACGGTCTTGTGCTATGCTTAGGATTGGGTCTTGTCCATCACATCATTCTCCTAATGATGTGATCCCGTTAGCAATGACATCCAATGTCCATGGTCAGGAAACCATAACCATCTATTGATCAACGAGCTAGTCAACTAGAGGCTTACTAGGGACATGTTGTGGTCTATGTATTCACACATGTATTACGGTTTCCAATTAATACAATTATAGCATGAACAACAGACAATTATCATGAACAAGGAAATACAATAATAACCATTTTATTATTGCCTCTAGGGCATATTTCCAACAGCATAATCTCATAGTCGAAGGAATAAGTATTTGATATGTGATACGTCTCCAACGTATCTATAATTTTTGATTGTTCCATACTGTTTTATTACCAATCTTGGATGTTTTATAATCATTTCATAGTCATTTTATATCATTTTTTGGTACTAACCTATTGACATAGTGCCAAGTGCCAGTTGCTATTTTTCCATGTTTTTTACATCACAGGAAATCAATATCAGACGAAGTCCAAATGCAACGAAACTTGACGATGATTTTTTATGGACCAAAAGGAAGAAGTTGGGCCCTAGTTGCACCTGGGGGGAGTCCCGAGGAGGGGCAACCCACCAGGGCGCGCCAGGAGGCCCAGGCACGCCCTGGTGGGTTGTGCCCACCTCGGGTGCCCCCCGGACCGCCTCTTTGCTCTATAAATACCGCAATATTCCAGAAACCCCAAGGGAGTCGACGAAATATTCATCCAGCCGCCGCAGAGTCTAGACACCATCTCGGATGGGGTTCACCACCTCCATTGGTGCCTCTCCGATGATGCGTGAGTAGTTCTTTGTAGACCTTCGGGTCCGTAGTTAGTAGCTAGATGGCTTTCTCTCTCTTGCTGAATTCTCAATACAATGGTCTCTTGGAGGTCCATATGATGTAACTCTTTTTGCGATGTGTTTGTTGGGATCTGATGAACTTCGAGTTTATGATCAGTTATATCTTTTTATATCCATAAAAGTTATTTGAGTTTCTTTGATCTCTTATATGCATGATCTCTTATAGCCTTGTATTTCTTCTCCGATATTTGGGTTTTGTTTGGCCAACTTGATCTATTTATCTCTCAATGGGAAGAGGTGCCTGGTAGTGGTTTCAATCTTACGGTGCTTGATCCCAATGACAGAAAGGGAACCGACACGTATGTATCATTGCTACTAAGGATAAATAGATAAACGGATCTTGTCTGAAGGAAATATGCCCTAGAGGCAATAATAAAGTTGTTATTTATATTTCCTTATATCATGATAAATGTTTATTATTCATGCTAGAATTGTATTAACCGAAAACTTAGTACATGTGTGAATACATAAACAAACAGAGTGTCCCTAGTATGCCTCTACTTGACTAGCTTGTTTATCAAAGATGGTTATGTTTCCTAGCCATAGACATGTATTGTCATTTGATGAACATGATCACATCATTAGAGAATGATGTGATGGACAAGACCCATCTGTTAGCTTAGCATTATGATCATTGAGTTTTATTGCTATTGCTTTCTTCATGACTTATACATGTTCCTCAGACTATGAGATTATGCAACTCCCGAATACCGGAGGAACACCTTGTGTGCTATCAAACGTCACAACGTAACTGGGTAGATGCTTTACAAGTGTCTCCGAAGGTGTTTGTTGGGTTGGCATAGATCGAGATTAGGATTTGTCACTCCGTGTATCGGAGAGGTATCTCTGGGCCCTCTCGGCAATGCACATCACTATAAGCCTTGCAAGTAATGTGACTAATGAGTTAGTTGCGGGATGATGCATTATGGAACGAGTAAAGAGACTTGCCGGTAACGAGATTGAACTAGGTATGGTGATACTGACGATCGAATCTCGGGCAAGTAACATACCGATGACAAAGGGAACAACGTATGTTGTTATGCGGTTTGACCGATAAAGATCTTCGTAGAATCTGTAGGAGCCAATATGAGCATCTAGGTTCCGCTATTGGTTATTGACTGGAGATGTGTCTCGGTCATGTCTACATAGTTCTTGAACCCGTAGGGTCCGCACGCTTAACGTTCGATTACGATTTGTATTATGAGTTATGTGATTTGATGACCGAAGTTTGTTCGGAGTCCCGTATGAGATCACGGGCATGACGAGGAGTCTCGAAATAGTCGAGACGTAAAGATCGATATATTAGAAGGTACATTCGGACATCGGAAAGGTTCTGAGTGGTTCGGGTATTTTTCGGAGTACCGGAGAGTTACGGGAATTCGCCGGGGGAAGTATTGGGCCTTCATGGGCCTTAGTGGAAAGGAGAGAAGGGCCACAAGTGGAGGCCGCGCGACCCCCATGGGCTGGTCCGAATTGGACTAGGGAGGGGGTGGTGCCCCCCTCTTTCCTTCTCCCTCTCCTACTCCTTCCCTCTCTCCCCTCTTGGAAAAGGAAGGGGACTCCAACTAGGATTGGGAATCCTAGTTGGACTACCCCTATAGGCGCGCCCCTCCTAGACCGGCCTCCTCTTCCCCCCTCCTTTATATACGTGGCCAAGGGGCACCCCATAGACACACAAGTTGATCTTTTAGCCGTGTGCGGTGCCCCCCTCCACCGTTACACACCTCAGTCATATCGTCGTAGTGCTTAGGCGAAGCTCTGCGCTGGTAACTTCATCATCACCGTCACCACGCCGTCGTGCTGATGAAACTCTCCCTCGGCCTCAACTGGATCTAGAGTTCGAGGGACGTCACTGAGCTGAACGTGTGCAGATCGCGGAGGTGCCGTACATTCGGTACTTGGATCGGTTGGATCGCGAAAACGTTCGACTACATCAACCGCGTTACTAAACGCTTCCGCTTTCGGTCTACGAGGGTACGTGGATACACTCTCCCCGCTATCCCCATAAACAATACCTTGACAAATGTGTGGAGTAATAATAGTAGATGCAGGCAGGAGTCGGTCTACTAATCTTGGATGTGATGCCTATGTAATGATCATTGCCTGGATATCGTCATAATTATTTGAAGTTCTATCAATTGCCCAACAGTAATTTGTTTACCCACCGTTTGCTATTTTTCTTGAGAGAAGCCACTAGTGAAACCTACGGCTCCCGGGTCTTCTTCCTCATATATTTTCTTGCGATCTATTTTTCCTTTGCATTTTTATTCAGATCTATTAAACAAAAAATACAGAAATACTTTGCTGCACTTTATTTTATTTGCGATCTATTATTTCAATCTACTACAATTTTCTGGCATCATTACCAGAAAGGGATTGACAACCCCTTTAACAAGTCGGGTTGGGAGGTGTTGTTATTTGTGTGCAGGTGTTGTTTACGTTGTGTTGCTTGGTTCTCCTACTGGTTCGATAACCTTGGTTTCTTCACTGAGGGAAATACCTACCGTCGCTGTGCTGCATCATCCCTTCCTCTTTAGGGAAATACCGACGTAGTCCTAGCAGACAAGAGCTTTTCTGGCGCTATAGTCAGAGAGCGATCAGCATGAAGAAAGCAATAGCAATAAACTGAATGATCATTATGCTAAGCTAACGGGTGGGTCTTGTCAATCACATCATTCTCCTAATGATGTGATCCCGTTATCAAATGACAACACATGTCCATGGTTAGGAAACCTTAACCATCTTTGATCAACGAGCTAGTCTAGTAGAGGCTTACTAGGGACACGGTATTTGTTTATGTATTCACACATGTATTTAAGTTTTCGATCAATACAATTCTAGCATGAATAATAAACCTTTATCGTGAATAAGGAAATATAAAATAACAACTTTATTATTGCCTCTAGGGCATATTTCCTTCAGTCTCCCACTTGCACTAGAGTCAATAATCTAGTTCACATCGCCATGTGATTTAACACTAATAGTTCACATCGTCATGTGATTAACACCCATAGTTCAGATCGCCATGTGACCAACACCCAAAGGGTTTACTAGAGTCAATAATCTAGTACACATAGCCATGTGATTAACACCCAAAGAGTACTAAGGTGTGATCATGTTTTGCTTGTGAGAGAAGTTTAGTCAATGGGTCTGTCACATTCAGATCCGTATGTATATTTGCAAATTTCTATGTCTACAATGCTCTGCATGGTGTACTTTAGCTAATTGCTCCCACTATCAATATGTATCCAGATTGAGACTCCGAGTCATCTAAATTGGTGTCAAAGCTTGCATCGGTGTAACCCTTTACGACGAACTCTTTATCACCTCCATAACCGAGAAATATTTCCTTAGTCCTCTTAGGTAACTAAGGATAATTTTTTTGACCGTTGTCCAGTGATCCACTCCTGGATCACTATTGTACCCCCTTGCCAAACTCATGGCAAGGTACACAATAGGTCTGGTACACAGCATGACATACTTTATAGAACCTATGGCTGAGGCATAGGGAATGACTTTCGTTCTCTTTCTATCTTCTGCCGTGGTCAGGTTTTGAGTCTTACTCAACTTCATACCTTGCAATGCATGCAAGAACCCTTTCTTTGACTGATCCATTTTGAACTTCTTCAAAACTTTGTCAAGGTATGTTCTTTGTGAAAGTCCTATTAAGCGTCTCGATCTATCTCTATAGATCTTGATGCCCAATACATAAGTAGCTTTACCGAGGTCTTTTATTAAAAATTTCTTATTCAAGTATCCTTTTATGCTATCCAGAAATTCTATATCATTTCCAATCAACAATATGTCATCCATATAATATCAGAAATGCTAAAGAGCTCCCACTCACTTTCTTGTAAATACAAGCTTCACCATAAGTCAGTATAAAACCATATGCTTTGATTACCTCATCAAATCGTATATTCCAACTCCGAGATGCTTGCACCAGTCCATAGATGGATCGCTGGAGCTTGCACACTTTGTTAGCACCTTTAGGATCGACAAAACCTTATGGTTGCATCATATACAACTCTTCTTTAAGAAATCCATTAAGGATTGCAGTTTTGACATCCATTTGCTAGATTTCATAAAATGCGGCAATTGCTAACATGATTCGGACGGACTTAAACATCGCTACGGGTGAGATAGTCTCATCGTAGTCAACTCCTTGAACTTGTCGAAAACCTTTTTGCGACAAGTCGAGCTTTAATAGACAGTGATATTACCATTAGCATATGTCTTCCTCTTGAAAATCCATTTATTCTCTATGGCTTGCAGATCATCGGGCAAGTCCACCAAAGTCCACACTTTGTTCTCATACATGGATCCTATCTCAGATTTCATGGCCTCAAGCCATCTGTCGGAATCTGGGCTCATCATAGCTTCTTCATAGTTCTTAGGTTTGCCTTGGTATAATAACATGACTTCCGGGACAGGATTACCATGCCACTCTGGTGTGGATCGTGTTTCGGTTGACCTGCGAGGTTCTGTAGTAACTTGATCCGAAGTTTCATGATCATCATCATTAGCTTCCTCTCTAGTTGGTGTAGGCATCATGGGAACAGTTTTCTCTGATGTGCTACTTTCCAATTCAAGAGAATGTACTATTACCTCATCAAGTTCTACTTTCCTCCCACTCACTTCTTTCGAAAGAAACTCTTTCTCTAGAAAGGATCCAAACTTAGCAATAAAGATCTTGCCTTCGGATTTGAAGTAGAAGGTGTACCCAATTGTTTCCTTAGGGTATCTTATGAAGACGCACTTCTCCGATTTAGGTTCAAGCTTTATCAGGCTAAAGCCTTTTGACATAAGCGTCGCATCCCTAAACTTTAAGAAACGCCAGCTTAGGTTTCTTGCCAAACCACAATTCATACAGTGTTGTCTCAACGGATTTAGAAGGTGCCCTATTTAACGTGAATGCAGCTGTCTCTAATGCATAGCCCCAAAATGATAGTGGTAAATCGGTAAGAGACATCATAGATCGCACCATATCTAATAAAATACGGTTATGACATTCGAACACACCATTACGGTGTGGTGTTCCAGGTGGCGTGAGTTGTGAAACAATTCCACATTGTTTTAAATGAAGGCCAAACTCGTAACTCAAATATTCGCCTCCGCGATCAGATCGTAGAAACTTTATTTTCTTGTTATGATGATTCTCAACTTCACTCTGAAATTCTTTGAACTTCTCAAATGTTTCAGACTTGTGTTTCATCAAGTAGATATACCCATATCTACTCAAAGCATCTGTGAATGTGAGAAAATAACGATACCTGCCGCGTGCTTCAACACTTATTGGACCACATACATCGATATGTATTATATCCAATAAGTCATCAGCTCGTTCCATTGTTCCGGAGAACGGAGTGTTAGTCATCTTGCCCATGAGGCATGGTTCACAAGTATCAAATGATTCATAATAAAGTGATTCCAAAAGTCCATCCGCATGGAGTTTCTTCATGAGCTTTACAACAATATGATCAAAACGGCAGTGCCACAAGTATGTTGCACTATCATTATCAACTTTGCATCTTTTGGCATCAATATTATGAATATGTGTATCACTATGATCGAGATTCAATAAACCATTTACATTGGGTGTATGACCATAGAAGATTTTATTCATGTAAACAGAACAACAATTATTCTCTGACTTAAATGAATAACCATATTGCAATAAACATGATCCAATCATACTCATGCTCAACGCAAACACCAAATAACATTTATTTAGGTTCAACACTAATCCCGAAGGTAGAGGGAGTATGCGATGGTGATCTTTTCAACCTTGGAATCACTTCCAACGCACATCATCACCTCGCCCTTAACTAGTCTCTGTTCATTTTGCAACTCATGTTTCGAGTTACAAATCTTAGCAACTGAACCGGTATCAAATACCCAGGGGCTACTATGAACACTAGTAAAGTACACATCAATAACATGTATATCAAATATACCTTTGTTCAATTTGTCATCCTTCTTATCCGCCAGGTATTTGGGGCAGTTCCGCTTCCAGTGACCATTTCCTTTGGAGTAGAAGCACTCAGTTTCACGCTTGGGTCTAGCTTTGGGCTTCTTCATGGGAGCGGCAACTTGTTTGCTATTCTTCTTGAAGTTCCCTTTCTGTCCCTTGCCCTTTTTCTTGAAACTAGTGGGTTTTTAACCATCAACACTTGATGCTCTTTCTTCATTTCTACCTGCGTTGATTTCAACATCGCCAAGAGCTTGGGAATTGTTTTAGTCATCCCTTGCACATTATAGTTCATCACGAAGTTCTAGTAGCTTGGTGATAGTGGCTAGAGAACTCTTGTCAATCACTATCTTATCTCGAAGATTAAGTCCCGCTTGATTCAAGCGATTGTAGTACCCAGATATTCTGAGCACATGCTCACCGGCTGAGCTATTCTCCTCCATCTTGTAGGCAAAGTACTTGTCAGAGGTCTTATACCTCTCGACATGGGCATGAGTCTAAAATACCAATTTCAGCTCTTGGAACATCTCATATGTTGGGGAACGTAGTAATTTCAAAATTTTCCTACGCACACGCAAGATCATGGTGATGCATAGCAACGAGAGGGGAGAGTGTTGTCCACGTACCCTCGTAGACCGACAGCGGAAGCGTTATCACAACGTGGTTGATGTAGTCGTACGTCTTCACGATCCGACCGATCAAGTACCGAACGCACGGCACCCCCAAGTTCTACCCACGTTCAGCTCGATGACGTCCCTCGAACTCCGATCCAGCCGAGTGTTGAGGGAGAGTTTCGTCAGCACGACGGCGTGGTGACGATGATGATGTTCCACCGACGCAGGGCTTCGCCTAAGCTCCGCAACGGTATTATCGAGGTGTAATATGGTGGAGGGGGGCACCGCACACGGCTAAGAGATCTCAAGGATCAATTGTTGTGTCTCTGGGGTGCCCCCCTGCCCCCGTATATAAAGGAGCAAGGGGGAGGCAGCCGGCCAAGGGGAGAGGCGCGCCATAGGGGGGAGTCCTACTCCCACCGGGAGTAGGACTCCTCCTTTCCTTGTGAGAGTAGGAGAAGGGAAGGGGGAAGGAGAAAGAAGGAAGGGTGCGCCCCCCTTCCCTAGTCCAATTCGGACCAGATCATGGGGAGGGGTGCGGCCACCTTTTGAGGCCTTTCTCTCCTTTCCCGTATGGCCCATTAAGGCCCAATACGAATTCCCGTAACTCTCCGGTACTCCGAAAAATACCCGAATCACTCGGAAGCTTTCCGAAGTCCGAATATACTCGTCCAATATATCGATTTTTACGTCTCGACCATTTCGAGACTCCTCGTCATATCCCCGATCTCATCCGGGACTCCGAACTCCTTCGGTACATCAAAACTCAATAAAACTGTCATCGTAACGTTAAGCGTGCGGACCCTACGGGTTCGAGAACTATGTAGACATGACCGAGACACGTCTCCGGTCAATAACCAATAGCGGGACCTGGATGCCCATATTGGCTCCCACATATTCTACGAAGATCTTTATCGGTCAGACCGCATAACAACATACGTTGTTCCCTTTGTCATCGGTATGTTACTTGCCCGAGATTCGATCGTCGGTATCTCGATACCTAGTTCAATCTCGTTACTGGAAAGTCTCTTTACTCGTTCCGTAATACATCATCCCGCAACTAACTCATTAGTCACAATGCTTGCAAGGCTTATAGTGATGTGCATTACCGAGTGGGCCCAGAGATACCTCTCCGACAATTGGAGTGACAAATCCTAATCTCGAAATACGTCAACCCAACAAGTACCTTTGGAGACACCTGTAGAGCACCTTTATAATCACCCATTTACGTTGTGACGTTTGGTAGCACACGAAGTGTTCCTCCGGTAAACGGGAGTTGCATAATCTCATAGTCAGAGGAACATGTATAAGTCATGAAGAAAGCAATAGCAACATACTAAACGATCGAGTGCTAAGCTAACGGAATGGGTCAAGTCAATCACGTCATTCTCCTAATGAGGTGACCTCGTTAATCAAATGACAACTCATGTCTATGGCTAGGAAACATAACCATCTTTGATTAACGAGCTAGTCAAGTAGAGGCATACTAGTGACACTCTGTTTGTCTATGTATTCACACATGTATTATGTTTCCGGTTAATACAATTCTAGCATGAACAATAAACATTTATCATGATATAAGGAAATAAATAATAACTATTATTGCCTCTAGGGCATATTTCCTTCAGTCTCCCACTTGCACTAGAGTCAATAATCTAGTTCACATCGCCAAGTGATTTAACATCAATAGTTCACATCACCATGTGATTAACACCCATAGTTCACATCGTCATGTGACCAACACCCAAAGGGTTTACTAGAGTCAATAATCTAGTTCACATCGCTATGTGATTAACACCCAAAGAGTACTAAGGTGTGATTATGTTTTGCTTGTGAGATAATTTTAGTCAACGGGTCTGTCACATTTAGATCCGTAAGTATTTTGCCAATTTCTATGTCTACAATGCTCTGCACGGAGCTACTCTAACTAATTGCTCCCACTTTCAATATGTATCTAGACCGAGACTTAGAGTCATCTAGATTAGTGTCAAAAACTTGTATCGACGTAACCCTTTACGACGAACCTTTTGTCACTTCCATAATCGAGAAACATATCCTTATTCCAGTAAGGATAATTTTGACCGCTGTCCAGTGATCTACTCCTAGATCACTATTGTACTCTCTTGCCAAAATCAGTGTAGGGTATACAATAGATCTGGTACACAACATGGCATACTTTATAGAATCCTATGGCCGAGGCATAGGGAATGACTTTCATTCTTTTTCTATCTTCTGCTGTGGTCGGGCATTGAGTCTTACTCAATTTCACACCTTGTAACACAGGCAAGAAACTCTTTCTTTGACTGTTCCATTTTGAACCACTTCAAAATCTTGTTAAGGTATGTATTCATTGAAAAAACTTATCAAGCGTCTTGATCTATCTCTATAGATCTTGATGCTCAATATGTAAGCAGCTTCACCAAGGTCTTACTTTGGAAAGCTCCTTTCAAACACTCCTTTATGCTTTGCAGAATAATTCTACATTATTTCCGATCAACAATATGTCATTCACATATACTTATCAGAAATGTTGTAGTGCTCGCACTCACTTTCTTGTAAATACAGGCTTCACCGCAAGTCTGTATAAAACTCTATGCTTTGATCAACTTATCAAAGCGTATATTCCAACTCCGAGATGCTTGCACCAGTCCATAGATGGATCGCTGGAGCTTGCATATTTTGTTAGCACCTTTAGGATTGACAAAACCTTCTGGTTGCATCATATACAACTCTTCTTTAATAAATCCATTAAGGAATGCAGTTTTGTTTATCCATTTGCCAGATTTCATAAAATGCGGCAATTGCTAACATGATTCGGACAGACTTAAGCATAGATACGAGTGAGAAACTCTCATCGTAGTCAACACCTTGAACTTGTCGAAAACCTTTTTGCGACAATTATAGCTTTGCAGATAGTAACACTACTATCAGCGTCTGTCTTCCTCTTGAAGATCCATTTATTTTCAATGGCTTGCCGATCATCGGGCAAGTCAACCAAAGTCCACACTTTGTTCTCATACATGGATCTCATCTCAGATTTCATGGCCTCAAGCCATTTTGCGGAATCTGGGCTCACCATCGCTTCTTCATAGTTCGTAGGTTCGTCATGGTCTAGTAACATAACCTCCAGAACAGGATTACCGTACCACTCTGGTGCGGATCTTACTCTGGTTTACCTATGAGGTTTGGTAGTAACTTGATCTGGTTACATGATCATCATCATTAACTTCCTCACTAATTGGTGTAGGAGTCACAGGAACAGATTTCTGTGATGAACTACTTTCCAATAAGGGAGCAGGTACAATTACTTCATCAAGTTCTACTTTCCTCCCACTCACTTCTTTCGAGAGAAACTCCTTCTCTAGAAAGGATCCATACTAAGCAACGAATGTCTTGCCTTCGGATCTGTGATAGAAGGTGTACCCAAATGTCTCCTTTGGGTATCCTATGAAGACACATTTCTCCGATTTGGGTTTGAACTTATCAGGATGAAACTTTTTCACATAAGCATCGCAACCCCAAACTTTAAGAAACGACAACTTTGGTTTCTTGCCAAACCACAGTTCATAAGGCGTTGTCTCATCGGATTTTGATGGTGCCCTATTTAGCGTGAATGTAGCTGTCTCTAATGCATAACCCCAAAACGATAATGGTAAATTGGTAAGAGACATCATAGATTGCACTATATCCAATAAAGTACGTTTATGACGTTCGGACACACCATTATGCTGTGGTGTTCCAGGTGGCGTGAGTAGTGAAACTATTTCACATTGTTTTAACTGAAGGCCAAACTCATAACTAAAATACTCTTCTCCATGATCAAATCGTAGAAACTTTATTTTCTTGTTACGATGATTTTCGCTTCACTCTGAAATTATATGAACTTTTCAAATGTTTCAGACTTCTGTTTCATTAAGTAGATATACCCATATCTGCTCAAATCATCTGTGAAGGTCAGAAAATAATGATACCTGCTACGAGCCTCAATATTCATCGGACCACATACATCTATATGTATGATTTCCAACAAATCTGTTGCTCTCTCTATAGTTCCGGAGAACGGCGTTTTAGTCATCTTGCCCATGAGGCACGGTTCGCAAGCATCAAGTGACTCATAATCAAGTGATTCCAAAAGTCCATCAGTATGGAGTTTCTTCATGCGCTTTATACCGATATGACCTAAACGGTAGTGCCACAAATAAGTTGCACTATCATTATTAACTTTGCATCTTTTGGTTTCAATATTATGATTATGTGTATCACTACGATCGAGATCCAACAAACCATTTTCGTTGGTGTGTATGACCATAGAAGGTTTTTATTCATGTAAACAGAACAACAATTGTTCTCTAACTTAAATGAATAACTGAATTGCAAAAACATGATCAAATCATATTCATGCTCAACGCAAACACCAAATAACACTTATTTAGTTTCAACACTAATCCCGAAAGTACAGGGAGTGTGCGATGATGATCATATCAATCTTGGAACTACTTCCAACATACATCGTCACCTCGCCTTTTACTAGTCTCTGTTTATTCTGCAACTCCCGTTTCGAGTTACTACTCTTAGCAACTGAACCAGTATCAAATACCGAGGGGTTGCTATAAACACTAGTAAAGTACACATCAATAACATGTATATCCAATATACCTTTGTTCACTTTGCCATCCTTCTTATCCACCAAATAGTTGGGGTAGTTCCGCTTCCAGTGACCAGTCCCTTTGCAGTAGAAGCACTTAGTCTCAGGCTTAGGTACAGACTTGGGCTTCTTCACTTGAGTAGCAACTTGCTTGCCGTTCTTTTGAAGTTCCCCTTCTTCCCTTTGCCCTTTTCTTGAAACTAGTGGTCTCGTCAACCATCAACACTTGATGTTTTTCTTGATTTCTACCTTCGTCGATTTCAGCATCACGAAGAGCTCGGGAATTACTTTCGTCATCCCTTGCATACTATAGTTCATCACGAAGTTCTACTAACTTGGTGATGGTGACTAGAGAATTCTGTCAATCACTATTTTATCTAGAAGATTAACTCCCACTTGATTCAAGCGATTGTAGTACCCAGAAAATCTGAGCACATGCTCACTAGTTGAGCGATTCTCCTCCATCTTTTAGCTATAGAACTTGTTGGAGACTTCATATCTCTCAACTCGGGTATTTACTTGAAATATTAACTTCAACTCCTGGAACATCTTATATGTTCCATGACGTTCAAAACGTCTTTGAAGTCCCGATTCTAAGCTGTTTAAGCATGGTGCACTAAACTATCAAGTAGTCATCATATTGAGCTAGCCAAACGTTCATAACGTCTGCATCTGCTCCTGCAATAGGTCTGTCACCTAGCGGTGCATTAAGGACATAATTTTTCTGTGCAGCAATGAGGATAATGCTCAGATCACGGATCCAATCCGCATCTTTGCTACTAACATCTTTCAACATAATTTTTCTCTAGGAACATATCAAAAATAAACACAGGGAAGCAACAACGCGAGCTATTGATCTATAACATAATTTGCAAAATACTATCAGGACTAAGTTCATGATAAATTTAAGTTCAATTAATCATATTACTTAAGAACTCCCACTTAGATAGACATCCCTCTCATCATCTAAGTGATTACGTGACCAAATCAACTAAACCATGTCCGATCATCACGTGAGATGGAGTAGTTTCAATGGTGAACATCACTATGTTGATCATATCTACTATATGATTCACGCTCGACCTTTCGGTCTTCGTGTTCCGAGGCCATATCTGTTATATGCTAGGCTCGTTAAGTTTAACCTGAGTATTCCGCGTGTGCAACTGTTTTGCACCCGTTGTATTTGAACGTAGAGCCTATCACACCCGATCATCACGTGGTGTCTCAGCACGAAGAACTTTCGCAACGGTGCATACTCAGGGAGAACACTTATACTTTGATAATTTAGTGAAGGATCATCTTATAATGCTACCGTCAAACAAAGCAAGATAAGATGCATAAAGGATTAACATCACATGCAATCAATATAAGTGATATGATATGGCCATCATCATCTTGTGCTTGTGATCTCCATCTCCGAAGCACCGTGCTTGTGATCTCCATCTCCGAAGCACCGTCATGATCACCATCGTCACCGGCGCGACACCTTGATCTCCATCGTAGCATCGTTGTCGTCTCGCCAACTTATTGCTTTTACGACTATCGCTACCGCTTAGTGATAAAGTAAAACTATTACATGGCGATTGCATCTCATACAATAAAGCGACAACCATATGGCTCCTGCCAATTGCCGATAACTCGGTTACAAAACATGATCATCTCATACAACACATTATATCACATCATGTCTTGACCATATCACATCACAACATGCCCTGCAAAAACAAGTTAGACGTCCTCTACTTTGTTGTTGCATATTTTACGTGGCTGCTACGGGCTTAGCAAGAACCGTTCTTACCTACGCATCAAAACCACAATGATAGTTTGTCAATTTGGTGCTGTTTTAACCTTCGCAAGGACCGGGCGTAGCCACACTCGGTTCAACTAAAGTGAGAGAGACAGACACCCGCCGGTCACCCTTAAGCAACGAGTGCTCGCAACGGTGAAACCAGTCTCGCGTAAGCGTACGCGTAATGTCGGTCCGGGCCGCTTCATCTCACAATACCGCTGAACCAAAGTATGACATGCTGGTAAGCAGTATGACTTATATCGCCCACAACTCACTTGTGTTCTACTCGTGCATAACATCAACGCATAAAACCAGGCTCGGATGCCACTGTTGGGGAACGTAGTAATTTCAAAATTTTCCTACGCACACGCAAGATCATGGTGATGCATAGCAACGAGAGGGGAGAGTGTTGTCCACGTACCCTCGTAGACCGACAGCGGAAGCGTTATCACAATGCGGTTGATGTAGTCGTACGTCTTCACGATCCGACCGATCAAGTACCGAACGCACGGCACCCCCGAGTTCTACACACGTTCAGCACGATGACGTCCCTCGAACTTCGATCCAGCCGAGTGTTGAGGGAGAGTTTCGTCAGCACGACGGCGTGGTGACGATGATGATGTTCCACCGATGCAGGGCTTCGCCTAAGCTCCGCAACGGTATTATCGAGGTGTAATATGGTGGAGGGGGGCACCGCACACGGCTAAGAGATCTCAAGGATCAATTGTTGTGTCTCTGGGGTGCCCCCTGCCCCCGTATATAAAGGAGCAAGGGGGAGGCAGCCGGCCAAGGGGAGAGGCGCGCCATAGGGGGGAGTCCTACTCCCACCGGGAGTAGGACTCCTCCTTTCCTTGTGGGAGTAGGAGAAGGGAAGGGGGAAGGAGAAAGAAGGAAGGGTGGGCCCCCCTTCCCTAGTCCAATTCGGACCAGATCATGGGGAGGGGTGCGGCCACCTTTTGAGGCCTTTCTCTCCTTTCCCGTATGGCCCATTAAGGCCCAATACGAATTCCCGTAACTCTCCGGTACTCCGAAAAATACCCGAATCACTCGGAAGCTTTCCGAAGTCCGAATATACTCGTCCAATATATCGATTTTTACGTCTCGACCATTTCGAGACTCCTCGTCATATCCCCGATCTCATCCGGGACTCCGAACTCCTTCGGTACATCAAAACTCAATAAAACTGTCATCGTAACGTTAAGCGTGCGGACCCTACGGGTTCGAGAACTATGTAGACATGACCGAGGCACGTCTCCGGTCAATAACCAATAGCGGGACCTGGATGCCCATATTGGCTCCCACATATTCTACGAAGATCTTTATCGGTCAGACCGCATAACAACATACGTTGTTCCCTTTGTCATCGGTATGTTACTTGCCCGAGATTCGATCGTCGGTATCTCGATACCTAGTTCAATCTCGTTACTGGCAAGTCTCTTTACTCGTTCCGTAATACATCATCCCGCAACTAACTCATTAGTCACAATGCTTGCAAGGCTTATAGTGATGTGCATTACCGAGTGGGCCCAGAGATACCTCTCCGACAATTGGAGTGACAAATCCTAATCTCGAAATACGTCAACCCAACAAGTACCTTTGGAGACACCTGTAGAGCACCTTTATAATCACCCATTTACGTTGTGACGTTTGGTAGCACACGAAGTGTTCCTCCGGTAAACGGGAGTTGCATAATCTCATAGTCAGAGGAACATGTATAAGTCATGAAGAAAGCAATAGCAACATACTAAACGATCGAGTGCTAAGCTAACGGAATGGGTCAAGTCAATCACGTCATTCTCCTAATGAGGTGACCTCGTTAATCAAATGACAACTCATGTCTATGGCTAGGAAACATAACCATCTTTGATTAACGAGCTAGTCAAGTAGAGGCATACTAGTGACACTCTGTTTGTCTATGTATTCACACATGTATTATGTTTCCGGTTAATACAATTCTAGCATGAACAATAAACATTTATCATGATATAAGGAAATAAATAATAACTTTATTATTGCCTCTAGGGCATATTTCCTTCATCATATGCTCCGTGGTGTTCAAAACGTTTTTGAAGTCCTGGTTCTAAGCCGTAAAGCATGGCGCACTAAACTATCAAGTAGTCATCATACCGAGCTTGTCAAACGTTCATAACGTCTGCATCTGCTCCTGCAATAGGTCTGTCACCTAGCGGTGCATCAAGGATATAATTCTTCTGTGCAGCAATGAGGATAATCCTCAGATCACGGACCGAGTCCGCATCATTGCTACTATCATCTTTCAACTTTATTTTTCTCTAGGAGCATATCAAAAATAGGGGAGCTATATCGTGAGCTATTGATCTATAACATAGATATGCAAAACTATTAAGACTAAGTTCATGATAAATTAAGTTCAATTAATCAAATTACTAATGAACTCCCACTTCAATAAACATCCCTCAAGTTTTCTAAGTGATACATGATCCAAATCAACTAACCCATGTCCGATCATCACGTGAGATGCGGTAGTCATCAATGGTGAACATCTCTATGTTGATCATATCTACTATATGACTCATGTTCGACCTTTCGGTCTCCAGTGTTTCGAGGCCATGTCTGTACATGCTAGGCTCGTCAAGTTAACCCAAGTATTCTGCATGTGCAAAGCTGTCTTACACCTGTTGTATGTGAACGTAGAGTCTATCACACCCGATCATCACGTGGTGTCTTGAAACGATGAACTTTCGCAACGGTGCATACTCGGGGACAACACTTATATCTTGATATTTAGTGAAGGGATCATCTTATAATGCTACCGTCGTTCTAAGCAAAATAAGATGCATATAAGATAAACATCACATGCAATCAAAATATGTGACATGATACGGCCATCATCATCTTGTGCTTTTGATCTCCATCTCCAAAGCATCGTCATGATCACCATCATCACAGGCTCGACACCTTGATCTCCATCGCGCGTCATGGTCGTCTCGCCAACTATTTCTTCTACAACTATTGCTAAATCACAGCGATAAAGTAAAGCAATTACATGGCGTTTGCATTTCATACAATAAAGAGACAACCATAAGGCTCCTACCGGTTGCCTGATATCTTACAACACATGATCATCTCATACAAAAACGTATATCACATCATGTCTTGACCATATCACATCACAACATACCCTGCAAAAACAAGTTAGATGTCCTCTACTTTGTTGTTGCAAGTTTTACGTGGTTGCTACGGGTTTCTAGCAAGAACCGCTCTTACCTACGACAAAAAACACAACGGTGATTTATCAAGTTTGCTGTTTTAACCTTCTTCAAGGACCGGCCGCAGTAAAATTCGATTCAACTAAAGTAGGAGAAACAGACACCCGCCAGCCACCTTTATGCAAAACTAGTTGCATGTCAGTCGATGGAACCGGTCTCACGTGCAGGACATGTAAGGTTGGTCCGGGGCGCTTCATCCCACAATACCGCCGAATCAAAACAAGACATTGGTGGTAAGCAGTATGACTATCACCGCCCACAACTCTTTGTCTTCTACTCGTGCATATCATCTACACATAGACCTGGCTCATGATGCCACTGTTGGGAAACGTTGCATGGAAAAGAAAAAAATTTCTATGCACACGCAATGATCTATCCATGGAGATGCATAGCAACGAGGAAACATTCAGTACACCGTGAAGAAGATGGACTTGCAGCCGCACCAAAAGACTTGGCCGAGGAGTGATGTCTACTATACAACCTTCTTCTTGTAGACGTTGTTGGGCCTCCAAGTGCAGAGGTTTGTAGGACAGTAGCAAATTTCCCTCAAGTGGATGACCTAAGGTTTATCAATCCGTGGGAGGCGTAGGATGAAGATGGTCTCTCTCAAGCAACCCTGCAACCAAATAACAAAGAGTCTCTTGTGTCCCCAACACACCCAATACAATGGTAAATTGTATAGGTGCACTAGTTCGGCGAAGAGATGGTGATACAAGTGCAATATGGATGGTAGATATAGGTTTTTGTAATCTGAAAATATAAAAATAGCAAGATAACAAGTGGTAAAAGTGAGCGTAAACGGTATTGCAATGCGTCGAAACAAGGCCTAGGGTTCATACTTTCACTAGTGCAAGTTCTCTCAACAATAATAACATAATTGGATCATATAACTATCCCTCAATGTGCAACAAAGAGTCACTCCAAAGTCACTAATAGTGGAGAACAAATGAAGAGATTATGGTAGGGTACGAAACCACCTCAAAGTTATTCTTTCCAATCAATCCGTTGGGCTATTCCTATAAGTGTCACAAACAGCCCTAGGGTTCGTACTAGAATAACACCTTAAGACACAAATCAACCAAAACCCTAATTTCACCTAGATACTCCAATGTCACCTCAAGTATCCGTGGGTATGATTATACGATATGCATCACACAATCTCAGATTCATCTATTCAACCAACACATAGAACCTCAAAGAGTGCCCCAAAGTTTCTACCGGAGAATCAAGACGAAAACGTGTGCCAACCCCTATGCATAAATTCATGGGCGGAACCCGCAAGTTGATCACCAAAACATACATCAAGTGAGTCACGTGATATCCCATTGTCACCACAGATACGCACGACAAGACATACATCAAGTGTTCTCAAATCATTAAAGACTCAATCCGATAAGATTACTTCAAAGGGAAAACTCAATCCATTACAAGAGAGTAGAGGGGGAGAAACATCATAAGATCCAACTATAATAGCAAAGCTCGCGATACATCAAGATCGTGCCAAATCAAGAACACGAGAGAGAGAGATCAAACACATAGCTACTGGTACATACCCTCAGCCCCGAGGGTGAACTACTCCCTCCTTGTCATGGAGAGCGCCGGGATGATGAAGATGGCCACCGGTGAGGGTTCCCCCCCTCCGGCAGGGCGCCGGAACAGGGTCCCGAGTGGTTTTTGGTGGCTACAGAGGCTTGCGGCGGCGAAACTCCAGATCTACTCTGTTTTCTGAAGTTTTTAGGGTATATGGAGATATATAGGCGGAAGAAATATGTCAGGGGAGCCACGAGGGGCCCACTAGGGTGGAGGGCGCGCCCTAGGGGAGTGGGCGCGCCCCCTACCTCGTGGCTCCCTCGTTTCTTTCCTGACGTGCACTCCAAGTCTATCAGGTTGCTTTCCTTCCAAAAATAACTTCTCCAGAAGGTTTCATTCCGTTTCGACTCCGTTTGATATTCCTTTTCTTCGAGACACTGAAACAAGGAAAAAAACAGGAACTGGCACTGGGCTCTGGGTTAATAGGTTAGTCCCAAAAATAATATAAATGTGTTTAATAAAGCGCATAAACATCCAAAATAGATAATATAATAGCATGGAACAATAAAAAATTATAGATACGTTGGAGACGTATCAAGGAGCTCGCGTGCGTCAAACGGGTTGGTGAAGGTGACCATGAGCAGTAGGAGGATGCCGGCACGGTTGATACGTCTCCATCGCATCTACTTTTCCAAACACTTTTGCCCTTGTTTTGGACTCTAACTTGCATGCTTTGAATGGAACTAACCCGGACTGACGCTGTTTTCAGCAAACTTTCCATGGTGTTATTTATGTGCAGAAACAAAAGTTCTCGGAATGACCTGAAACTCCACGGAACATATTTTTGGAAAATATTAAAAATACTGGAAGAAGACCCACACTCTGTCCACGAGGGCGGGGGGCGCGCCTGCCCCCCCTAGGCACGCCCCCTGCCTCGTGGGCCCCCTGACGCTCCACCGACCTCAACTCCAACTCCATATATTCATGTTCAGGGAGAAAAAAAATCAGGGAGAAGGATTCATCGCGTTTTACGATACGGAGCCACCGCCAAGCCCTAATCTCTCTCGGGAGGGCTGATCTGGAGTCCGTTCGGGGCTCCGGAGAGGGGAATCCATCGCCATCGTCATCATCAACCTTCCTCCATCACCAATTTCATGATGCTCACCACCGTGCATGAGTAATTCCATCGTAGGCTTGCTGGACGGTGATGGGTTGGATGAGATTTACCATGTAATCGAGTTAGTTTTTTTAGGGTTTGATCCCTAGTATCCACTATGTTCTGAGATTGATGTTGCTATGACTTTGCTATGCTTAATGCTTGTCACTAGGGCCCGAGTGCCATGATTTCAGATCTAAACCTATTATGTTTTCATGAATATATGTGTGTGCTTGATCCTATCTTGCAAGTCTATAGTCACCTACTATGTGTTATGATCCGGCAACCCCAAAGTGACAATAATCGGGACTACTCCCGGTGATGACCGTAGTTTGAGGAGTTCATGTATTCACTAAGTGTTAATGCTTTGGTCCGGTACTCTATTAAAAGGAGGCCTTAATATTCCTTAGTTTCCAATAGGACCCCGCTGCCACGGGAGGGTAGGACAAAAGATGTCATGCAAGTTCTTTTCCATAAGCACGTATGACTATATTCGGAATACATGCCTACATTACATTGATGAATTGGAGCTAGTTCTGTGTCACCCTATGTTATAACTATTGCATGAGGAATCGCATCAGGCATAATTCTCCATCACTGATCCAATGCCTACGAGCTTTTCACATATTGTCCTTCGCTTAGTTACTTTATGTAGCGACCCGACCTCAAACGGTCAAGTCTCTGTGCTTCAGTGTCATCCCTGGATCGGTAATGCTGACACACACAGTACTCGAAGGATTTATAACAGAGTAGCAATCACACACTTATTACATCGAATGTATCAGAAGAGAACTTATTACAATAAATATGGCTTAAGGCCATCTAATACGATAACAGCGGAAGGCTTGGAAGATAAAGTGAGTCCATCAACTCCAACGGCATAGCTGAGCTGCACGGCAACGACCAAACGAACCTTACTCCTCGTCTGAAAAGTCTGCAACATAATACGTTGCAGCCCGGAAATGGGTGAGCACATGGAATATGCTGGCAATGTAACACAATAGAGCGGAAACAGAAATAATGCTATCACTACATGCATATGTGGCTGGTGGAAAGCTCTATGGTTATAGTTTTTGCGAAAAGGCAATTTTTCCCTACAACGAAGAAATAAATTTTATTTTAACTATCATGGTGGTTGAAACATCATTGAGAAGGTTCCTCCAACTCAATCCCAATTAAAGTAATTATCCACCCAACAATATTAAATTAGAGTGATGAGATACTTATGATAATCCAAGTACTAGATACTCAAGATGTCCATAACCGGGGACACGGCTAACCATCATTAGATTGTACACTCTGCAGAGGTTTGCGCACTTTTCCCCACAAGACTCGATCTCCTCCGTTGGATTTCTCGCACTACAGGGTGTTTGAGAAACGGATGATCGAGACACAGTCTTTCAGAAACATTAACTCTTTACTCCGGGCAGACCATACCAAACCTACAACCCTCTACCTGCTGATCCACCTCTTCAAGAACTCATGTAACTTACTCAACTATGCTAGAGCCCATAATAGCTTGTGGCTGCATACGAAAGTTTCTAGCATGAATAATCTTATGATCCCTTTGAGCCTGGGTGGCGGACCTTAGGATGATCACACGGGTACTCCGGGATATCCTAGGACAACACTGGATTCTCCAGGTGCCCGACAAGCAATCCACCCAGATGTGTATTAAAGTTGCCACCTTAAGTTGAACCATTAATTAACAATCTCACATCTGTCAGGGATTCACTCACCCATACCACGTCTACGAGCATAGCATAGCAATATAAGCAATATTAGAAGTAACTCCCAAGGGTTTGATAATAACAGGGCAATAGGTTCTACCTCATCAACTACTTCCCAATACCCACAAGTTAAAATCACATCCTAATCATGCAGTGTTTGAGGATTGGAGCTAATGCATAAAAACTGGGTATGAAAAGAGTATGATCAATGTGTTACTTGCCTTGCCGACGATCCGCAAAACCTAGGGACTCGTAGTAGCATGCTTCACACTCCGGGAATTCTATCGCAAACAAACAAGAGCATACATAAGCAATCAAGCAAACAAGCATGGGTAAAACTCAAATAAGAAGATCTAACCAGAAAGTTCAACTTAAGAACTCCGGTTTGCAAAGAATCAAATCAAACGGAGCAACGAAACTCAAACTGCGAAAGAAACAAGATCCATTTACTAATCTGAGCTAAAGTCAAATTTTACAGCACCAAAATCTTGTTCAAGTTGATTAAACAGAAAGAGGGTTTCGAGACGAAGATCTAGGCGCTTGCATCGCCTGATTTCGATAAACGAGCGAAAAGATAAACTAAAACGAAAATCGGATCAGAAATCGCGATCGAAAATAATCGCGGAAAATCCGAGAAAAAGAAAAACTGACGAACAGGCTAACGAACGAACGTTCATTGTCTGTAACGAGCGAAAACCGTTCGTTAAAACGAATGTACGGATGAACGTCCGCTAAATAAACTAAACTGAGAAAACGGCGAACCGATCTAAAAAAACAAAACTAGGGTTTTATAAAAAAACCGACGGTTTTTACCTAAACCGAAAAAAAACCGAGCGGCTCCGGATCGGATCGGAACGGCGGCGGCGGCGGGGAAGTGCGGCGACGGCGCGGCAAGCGGCGGCGGGCGGCGGCGGTGTAGCGACCAGACCTCAAACAGTCTGTGCTCTGTGCTTTAGTGTCATCCCTGGATCAGTAATGCTGACACGCACAGTACAAATGGAGGATTTATAACAGAGTAGCAATCACACACTTATTACATCGAGTATCTCAAAAGAGAAATAAGTATGACAAATACGGCTTAAGGCCATCTAAATACGATAACAGCGGAAGACTTGGAAGATAAGTGAGTCCATCAACTCCAACGTCATCACTGAGTATAAGACCATGACCTAAGGCACCTTACTCGTCGTCTGAAAAGTCTGCAACATAAAACGTTGCAGCCCGAAACGGGTCAGCACATGGAATATGCTGGCAATGTAACACATAGAGAGTAATGAACATAATAATGCTATACTACATGCATATATGGCTGGTAGAAGGCTCTATGGTTACAGTTTTGCGAAAAGCCAATTTTTCCCTACTGCAAAGGAATAAATTTTATTTAACTATCATGGTGGTTGTGAAACATTGAGATGGTTGACAGCATCTCAATCCCAATTAAGTATCATCATTAACCCAACAATATTAATTAAAGTAACATGGTGGTGAGATTCACATGATAATCCAAGTACTAGATACTCAAGATGTCCATAACCGGGGACACGGCTAACCATGATTAGTTTATACACTCTGCAGAGGTTTGTGCACTTTTCCCCACAAGACTCGATCTCCTCCGTTGGGATTCTCGCACTTCATGGTGTTTGAGAATCGGATGACCGAGACACAGTCTTTCAGAAGCGTTAACTCTCTACTCCGAGTAGACAGTACCACCTACAACCCCTACATCTGCTAGTCTACCTCTTCAAGATCTCACACAACTTAATCAACTATGCTAGAGCCCATAATAGCTTGTGGCTGCACACCGAAGTTTCTAGCATGAATAATCTCATGATCCCTTTGAGCCTGGGTGGCGGTCCATAGGATGATCACACGGGTACTCCGGGATATCCAAAAATACAGGCAGCACTGGGTTCTCCAGGTGCCTCAATCCACCCAGATGTGAGTTTTAGTTGCCACCTTAAGTAAACCATTAATTAACAATCTCACATCTGTCGTGAATACCTCTCAAACCCAATCCACGTCTACTAGCATAGCATAGCGATATAAGCAAACGTAGAAGTAACTCCCAAGGGTTTGACAATAAACAGGGCAATAGGTACTACCTCAACTACTTCCCAATACCCACAATTTAATTAGATCCTAACCATGCAATGTTTGAGGGTTGGTCTAATGCAGTAAAACTGGGTAGTAAAAGATATGATCAAAGTGTTACTTGCCTTGCTGATGATCCGTGAAACTTAGAGATTCGAAGTAGCAAGCGGCGCACTCCGGGTACTCTATCGCAAACAAACAAGCATACAATAAGCACTCATCAAATGCACAGGTAAAACTCAAATAATGATCTAACCAGAAAGTTCAACTTAAAAACTCCGGTTTGCAAAAAGAATCAAATCGAACGAAGCAACGAAAATCAAGCGGCGAAAGAAACAAGCTTCGTTTACTAATCTGGATCTAGGTCAAATTTTACAGTAGAAAAAACTTGTTTGAGTGGGTTAAACGGAAAGAGAATTTCGAGACGAAACTCTAGGCGCTTGAATCGCCTGATTCCGATAAACGAGCGAAAAGATAAACGAAAACGAAAATCTGATCGGAAATCGCGGTCTGGAATAACCGCGGAAAAATCCGACGAAAAAGAAAACTGACGAACAGTTAAACGAACGGACGTTCGTTAACAGCGACAATCCGATGAACACGTTCGTTAAAACGAACGGGTCAGTGAACGTTCACTAATTAATAAAACCAAAAAAATAAACCGACCTATATAAAAAAAACTAGGGTTTCGAAAAAAATAAACCGAATCGGTTTACAAAAAACCGGACTCGGTGGCGGCGGCTTCGGTTACCTCCGGCGAGGCTACTCCGGCGGGGCTTCGGGGTGCGGCGGCGGGGTGCGGGGAGGCGGCGGGTGGCGACGGGGTCGGCGGGCGGTGGCGGAACGGCGTCGGGGCGGGCTCCTCGCGGCGGCGGCGGCGGCTTCGGGCTCCGGCTCCGGCGTCGGCGGGGTTCGGCGGCGGGCGAGGTGAGGGAGGTGGCGGCGGGGCGGGGTATATATATAGGTGGGGCGGGGGGCTACTCCGGCTTGGGGAAGGGGGCGCCGGGGAGGCGTGGCCGTCCCGGACTCGGGCGGCGGCGGCGTGCTCGTCCCGGTCTCCAGGAGGGAGACGGCGACGCGGGATGGGCCGGCCTGGCTCGGCTGGGCCTCGGCCCAGTCGGGCGCGGGGATTTTTTTTTAAAAAAAATATTCCGCCGAGCTAAAAACAATCATAGAAAAAAAAAATCCAAAAATGCCACAACAAATTTTCACCGTCTAATTAAAATAATTAGGACGACGTGAACATTTTCTTGGCCCGAAATTTGCAGTTTTGAAAACGTGAAATTTTTCTAATGCAATAAAAATTGCAAATAAAAAATCCGAATAAAATCAAATAGTTGATTTTAATATTTTTCCTCCAATATTTCAATTATTTTGGAGAAGTCATATTTTCCCCTCTCATTTATTTTAATACGAAATATTTTTCGGAGAGAAAAATAATTAAAAAATCCTCGTTTTATTATTTGATAAAAATCAAATATGAAAATCGGTAAAAAAAATCCCCAACTCTCTCCGAGGGTCCTTGAGTTGCTTAGGATTTTCGAGGATTTGCCAAAATGCAATAAAATATGCTATGCAAATGATGATCTAATGTATAACATTCCAAATTGAAAATTTGGGATGTTACAAACCTACCCCCTTAAGATGAATCTCACCCTCGAGATTCGGGTTGGCTAGAAAATAGGTGAGAGTGGTTCTTTCGTAGATCTTCCTCTCGCTCCCAGGTGGCTTCATCCTCAGTGTGGTGACTCCACTGAACTTTGCAGAACTTGATAACCTTGCCGCGGGTGACTCGGCTGGCATACTCAAGAATCTTAACTGGTTTCTCCTCATAGGTCAAGTCACTTTCCAACTGAATCGCTTCCAGGGGCACTGTATCTCTCAGTGGTATCTCAGCCACTCTGCGTGGCACTTCTTTAACTGGGAAACGTGAAATATATCATGAACTCCTGACAATCCTTCAAGCAATTCCAGCTTGTAAGCAACTTCTCCCATACGCTCCAAAACTCTGTATGGTCCGATAAAACGGGGCGCTAACTTTCCTTTAACTCCAAAGCGCTTCACTCCTCGAAGTGGTGATACTCGAAGATAAAATCTGTCTCCGACTTCGTGAACTGTCTCCTTACGTTTAGAATCCGCATAACTCTTCTGCCTGGACTGGGCTACCTTGAGCCTATCGCGAATCAACTTCACCTTCTGTTCTGATTCCTTAATCAAATCTGGTCCAAACAACTGAGGGTCTCCAACTTCGTCCCATAACAATGGTGTCCTACACCTCCTTCCGTACAAAGCTTCGAAAGGGGCCATCTTCAAACTAGTTTGATAGCTGTTGTTGTAAGAAAACTCTGCATATGGCAAATTGTCGTCCCAACTAGATCCATAATCTAGCGCACAAGTTCTCAACATGTCTTCTAAAATCTGATTGACTCTCTCGGTCTGTCCATCTGTCTGTGGGTGAAAATCTGTACTGAATTCTAACATGGTTCCCAAAGTTTCATGTAACTGATTCCAGAACTTCGACGTAAACTGGGTTCCTCTGTCTGATACAATGGTCCTCGGAACTCCATGCAAACATACGATTCTGGTCATGTATATCTTTGCCAACTTAGCACTGGTGTAAGTGGTCTTCACTGGGATGAAATGAGCTACTTTCGTCAAACGATCGACTACAACCCATATTGAGTCATAGCCTGAACGAGTCCTGGGCAATCCCGTGATAAAATCCATGCCTAGTTTATCCCACTTCCATTCGGGTATCGGCAATGGCTGTACCAATCCTGCTGGCTTCTGATGCTCTGCCTTCACTCTCTGATATACATCACAAACTGCTACATACTCCGCAATATCCTTCTTCATTCCGGTCCACCAGAAAGTATCCTTCAAATCCAAATACATCTTGGTATTTCCTGGGTGAATCGAATACGGTGAATCATGGGCCCCTTGCAAGATCAACTTCCTGATCTCCGGATCATTGGGCACATAAACGCGGTCCTCAAACCATAAGGTATCGTGCTCATCCTCACAAAATCCCTTGGCTTTTCCTTTGCTCATCTTTTCCTTTATCTCGTGAATCTCCTTGTCTGTCTTCTGAGCTTCTCGGATCTTTTCCATCAAGGTAGACTGAATCTCCAACGTTGCTAAATAGCCTCTCGGTACTATCTCCAAACATAGCTCGTGAAGATCCTCGGCTAATACTTTCGGTAACTCTCCAGTCATGAGTGTGTTGACATGGCTCTTGCGGCTCAATGCGTCTGCTACTACGTTAGCCTTTCCGGGGTGATAATGCAACCTCATATCATAATCCTTTATGAGTTCCAACCATCTCCTTTGCCTGAGATTCAACTCCTTCTGCGTGAAAATGTACTTCAAACTCTTGTGATCCGTGTACACCTCACAATGGTTTCCGATGAGAAAATGTCTCCATGTCTTCAACGCATGCACTACGGCTGCTAACTCCAAATCATGCGTGGCATAATTCTTCTCATGGGGTTTAAGTTGCCATGAAGCATATGAAACAACTCTTCCTTCCTGCATAAGCACTGTTCCAAGTCCTCGACGTGAAGCGTCGCAATATACTTCATAATCCTTGCGTTGATCTGGCAGAATCAACACTGGTGATGTAACCAATCATTTCTTCAACTCTTGGAAACTAGCTTCACATTCCTCAGTCCAATTGAACTTGGTGTCCTTCTTTAATAGCTCTGTCATGGGCTTAGCAATCTTCGAGAAATTCTCGATGAACCTCCGGTAGTATCCTGCAAGTCCAAGAAAACTCCGGATCTCTCCAACTGACGTGGGTGATTCCCAGCTTGTTACTGTGTCAACTTTGGTGGGGTCTACTGCTATTCCTTCTCCGGATATAACATGTCCGAGGAATCCAACTTCCTTCAGCCAAAATTCACATTTGCTGAACTTGGCGTATAACTGGTGTTCTCTGAGCTTCTCAAGTACCAAACGCAAATGCTCCTTATGCTCTTCTTCATTCTTGGAGTAGACTAAAATATCGTCAATGAACACCACGACGAACTTATCCAAAAACTCCATAAACACTTTGTTCATCAGGTTCATGAAATAGGCAGGTGCGTTAGTCAGACCAAATGACATAACGGTATACTCATATAGCCCATACCTGGTGGTAAAAGCCGTCTTAGGTATATCCTGCTCTCGAATCTTTAACTGATGGTATCCTGATCGTAGATCGATCTTGGAAAATACCTTAGCTCCTTGTCATCGGTCAAACAGATCATTGATCATCGGCAGTGGGTACTTGTTTTTGATGGTCACTTCATTCAATCCACGATAATCAACAACCATCCTCAACGATCCATCTTTCTTCTCTACTAGAAGTACTGGTGATCCCCAAGGTGACGAACTTGGGCGAATATAGCCTTTATCCAGTAACTCCTTAATCTGCTTCTTAATCTCCTCCAAATCTTTTGCGGGCATCCTGTACGGTCTCTTAGATACTGGCCCTGTGCCTGGCAAAAGTTCAATCAAGAACTCAATGTCTCTATCCGGTGGCATGCCTGGCAACTCTTCTGGAAATACATCTGGGTAATCCTTCACCACTGGTACTTCCTCCTGTACAACTCCTGATAAGGAATTCACCTGAGTCCTCTTCGGCATATGTCGGGATACATACTTAATCCTCCTTCCTTCTGGGGTGGTAAGCAAAATCGACTTACTGGCGCATTCAATGTTCCCTTCATACTTTGATAACCAATCCATGCCTAATGTCACATCCAATCCTTGCGATTCCAATACTATTAGGTCCGAGGGAAACACGTAGTTACCAATCCTTAATGGTAACCGATCACACCATAAACTAGCCATATACTCTGCTCCTGGCGAGGTTACTAATATGGGTGATCTAAGGGCTTGGGTTGGCAGTTTATACTTATCCACAAATCCCCTTGATATGTATGAATGCGATGCACCAGTATCAAAAAGAACGAGTGCAGTAAATGACTTAACCAAAAACTTACCTATTACTGCATCAGGCTGTGCTTCAACCTCCTCCACGTAAACGTGGTTCACTTGTCCTTTGTTGAAAGGGTTCGGCTTCTTCCCAGAGCTTCCATTGCCATTTCCATTCTGGGCTTCAGGACAGTCAGTTGCATAATGTCCAGTCTTCTGGCACTTGAAACAAGTAACGTGACTTAGATCCCTCTTGGCTGGGGTAGATGGGTTATTACGGTTCTGCCCGTTGCTTCCTCCATTCCCATTACCATTCTTGGGTCCACTATGGTTGTGCGAACTACCTCCTCCATGGGTATGCTGAAACTGTCCTCCCGATTTCGGGGTAAAACGTGGCTTCTGCTGAGTTCCAGAATTGTACTTCCCTTGTCCATACTTCCTCTTACGGTTTTCAATCTGCTGTTGCTTCCCTTCAATCATGAGAGCTCTATCTACCAACTCCTGGTAGTTGTTGAAGGTTGCTACCATCAACTGCATGCTCAGCTCATCATTCAATCCTTCGAGAAACTTCTCCTGCTTGGCTGCATCTGTAGCAACGTCATCGGGAGCATAACGTGCTAACTTACTAAAGTCCTCCACATACTGGCCTACGGTGCGTCCTCCTTGGCGTAGGTTGCGAAACTCACGCTTCTTCATAGCCATAGCTCCTGCTGAAACATGGGCAGTACGGAAAGCTTGCTGAAACTGGTCCCATGTGACAGTGTCAATAGGGTGTGTGGCTGTGTAATTCTCCCACCATGATGCTGCGGGTCCATCAAGCTGATGTGCGGCAAAACGCACTTTCTCCGCATCCGTGCATCCTACAGTGGTCAACTCCCTTCCAAACTTGCGGAGCCAATCATCTGCAACAATCGGCTCGGTGCTGCTGGAAAACACCGGCGGATTTAGCCTCAAGAAACGGGCTAAGTGATCAACAGGTGGTGGGTTGTTGTTGTTGCCTTGGTTCTGTACTAACACTTGCATCAGGGCATTCTGCTGCTGAATCAACTGAGTGATCTCCGGTGGGAAAACAAATCCGGTGTCGCGTCTCGGAGGCATCTGATAGGTTTAGAAAAGATGAGAATTTAGAATAGAATGAGGTCTAGAGAGAAAACACTACCCATATGCTCATGAGGCAAACACAATCAATATCACTCCATCAAAATCAAACAAGGCATACAATCGATCTAACTATCGTTACAAAAAAAAAATGCTCGGACTATACTATATACATGGGGAAATACTACTACTGATATGGTGGTCTACTAGAAATTTTGATCGGTCGAAGACTCCATGATATCTGCTCCAGCTTCATCAGTAACGTCATCTTCACTGGGGTCTGAGTCGGTGTCGTCGATGATGATGTAGTTATTCGGGCAAGTAGAATCATCATCTTCTCCTCCAGGTGATGAATCTCTCATGAATACTTCGATCTTCTGTATCAGTTCGCCGTTCTTCTCCAACAACGTGGCGATCTCCTCCTCATACCCATCGCGCGTAGACTTGAGTTCTTCCTCCAACTCCGTGATCTTGGTCAATGCCTTCTTCAGATATATCATGTCTGAGCACATCCGGTTCTCCTGGCGACGAATGTGTTGGTTTTGCTCCTGGATGAAAGCTGCAATTGATCCATCCTTCTTGGTGCTGATCATCTCCCATTGTTCATCTCGGCGTCCACAAATCTGATAGATAGTATCCTTAAGCTCCCTGCAGTAGACTTCTCCAATGCATCCCATAGAGATGTGGGCTGCCATGCTCTTCCCTAAACTCCAGGTTGGTGCATCAAAGGAAAACTCTATAGGCTCAGTGACTGGCGTAAACGTCCTTCCAGGAATTTGAACTTGAATCTTCCAGCGCTCCTCTTCTGGTAGTGTGGCGTTGTGGGTCCCGGTGAAGCTTGGTATTCCGATGTTTAGGTACTTAGTGATTTCCTTCAAGTGTCGTCCAAAAGGTGTATCTTCTTCCGGTTGCATGAAAACTTGTTCCTTGCATCCGCCATTCCTAAAGAGTAGAAAGTGGAGAGGAGTCAGAAATGAGAAGAGAGTAGTGTTCTAGGGTTTAAGCTTAGTGGTCGTGTCCTACAGTCAGCGTGTGCTCTGCTACCACCTTTGTAAAGACCAGACCTCAAACAGTCTGTGCTCTGTGCTTTAGTGTCATCCCTGGATCAGTAATGCTGACACGCACAGTACAAATGGAGGATTTATAACAGAGTAGCAAGCACACACTTATTATATCGAGTATCTCAAAAGAGAAATAAGTATGACAAATACGGCTTAAGGCCATCTAAATACGATAACAGCGGAAGACTTGGAAGATAAGTGAGTCCATCAACTCCAACGGCATCACTGAGTATAAGACCACGACCTAAGGCACCTTACTCGTCGTCTGAAAAGTCTGCAACATAAAACGTTGCAGCCCGAAACGGGTCAGCACATGGAATATGCTGGCAATGTAACACATAGAGAGTAATGAACATAATAATGCTATACTACATGCATATATGGCTGGTAGAAGGCTCTATGGTTACAGTTTTGCGAAAAGCCAATTTTTCCCTACTGCAAAGGAATAAATTTTATTTAACTATCATGGTGGTTGTGAAACATTGAGATGGTTGACAGCATCTCAATCCCAATTAAGTATCATCATTAACCCAACAATATTAATTAAAGTAACATGGTGGTGAGATTCACATGATAATCCAAGTACTAGATACTCAAGATGTCCATAACCGGGGACACGGCTAACCATGATTAGTTTATACACTCTGCAGAGGTTTGTGCACTTTTCCCCACAAGACTCGATCTCCTCCGTTGGGATTCTCGCACTTCATGGTGTTTGAGAATCGGATGACCGAGACACAGTCTTTCAGAAGCGTTAACTCTCTACTCCGAGTAGACAGTACCACCTACAACCCCTACATCTGCTAGTCTACCTCTTCAAGATCTCACACAACTTAATCAACTATGCTAGAGCCCATAATAGCTTGTGGCTGCACACCGAAGTTTCTAGCATGAATAATCTCATGATCCCTTTGAGCCTGGGTGGCGGTCCATAGGATGATCACACGGGTACTCCGGGATATCCAAAAATACAGGCAGCACTGGGTTCTCCAGGTGCCTCAATCCACCCAGATGTGAGTTTTAGTTGCCACCTTAAGTAAACCATTAATTAACAATCTCACATCTGTCGTGAATACCTCTCAAACCCAATCCACGTCTACTAGCATAGCATAGCGATATAAGCAAACGTAGAAGTAACTCCCAAGGGTTTGACAATAAACAGGGCAATAGGTACTACCTCAACTACTTCCCAATACCCACAATTTAATTAGATCCTAACCATGCAATGTTTGAGGGTTGGTCTAATGCAGTAAAACTGGGTAGTAAAAGATATGATCAAAGTGTTACTTGCCTTGCTGATGATCCGTGAAACTTAGAGATTCGAAGTAGCAAGCGGCGCACTCCGGGTACTCTATCGCAAACAAACAAGCATACAATAAGCACTCATCAAATGCACAGGTAAAACTCAAATAATGATCTAACCAGAAAGTTCAACTTAAAAACTCCGGTTTGCAAAAAGAATCAAATCGAACGAAGCAACGAAAATCAAGCGGCGAAAGAAACAAGCTTCGTTTACTAATCTGGATCTAGGTCAAATTTTACAGTAGAAAAAACTTGTTTGAGTGGGTTAAACGGAAAGAGAATTTCGAGACGAAACTCTAGGCGCTTGAATCGCCTGATTCCGATAAACGAGCGAAAAGATAAACGAAAACGAAAATCTGATCGGAAATCGCGGTCTGGAATAACCGCGGAAAAATCCGACGAAAAAGAAAACTGACGAACAGTTAAACGAACGGACGTTCGTTAACAGCGACAATCCGATGAACACGTTCGTTAAAACGAACGGGTCGGTGAACGTTCACTAATTAATAAAACCAAAAAAATAAACCGACCTATATAAAAAAAACTAGGGTTTCGAAAAAAATAAACCGAATCGGTTTAAAAAAAACCGGACTCGGTGGCGGCGGCTTCGGTTACCTCCGGCGAGGCTACTCCGGCGGGGCTTCGGGGTGCGGCGGCGGGGTGCGGGGAGGCGGCGGGTGGCGACGGGGTCGGCGGGCGGTGGCGGAACGGCGTCGGGGCGGGCTCCTCGCGGCGGTGGCAGCGGCTTCGGGCTTCGGCGTCGGCGGGGTTCGGCGGCGGGCGAGGTGAGGGAGGCGGCGGCGGGGCGGGGTATATATATAGGTGGGGGGGCTACTCCGGCTTGGGGAAGGGGGCGCCGGGGAGGCGTGGCCGTCCCGGACTCGGGCGGCGGCGGCGTGCTCGTCCGGGTCTCCAGGAGGGAGACGGCGATGCGGGATGGGCCGGCCTGGCTCGGTTGGGCCTCGGCCCAGTCGGGCGCGGGGATTTAAAAAAAATATATTCCGCTGAGCTAAAAAAAATCGTAGAAAAATAAATAAAAATCCAAAAATGCCAAAAAGAAATTTTCACCGTCTAATTAAAATAATTAGGACAACGTGAACATTTTCTTGGCCCAAAATTTGCAGTTTTGAAAACGTGAAAATTTTCTAATGCAATAAAAATTGCAAATAAAAAATCCGAATAAAATCAAATATTTAATTTTAATATTTTTCCTCCAATATTTCAATTATTTTGGAGAAGTCATATTTTCTCCTCTCATTTATTTTAATACGAAATATTTTTCGGAGAGAAAAATAATTAAAAAATCCTCGTTTTATTATTTGATAAAAATCAAATATGAAAATCGGTAAAAAATCCCCAACTCTCTCCGAGGGTCCTTGAGTTGCTTAGGATTTTCGAGGATTTGCCAAAATGCAATAAAATATGCTATGCAAATGATGATCTAATGTATAACATTCCAAATTGAAAATTTGGGATGTTACAGGCGGCTGCTGCTGCTGCGGCTTGCGGCGGCGGTGGTGGTGGCGATTTGGGGCCGGGGGCGGCGGCTTATAAAGGGGGGGGGGGGGGGCGGAGGCGGCTTGCGGGATGCGGCGGGAGGAGTCCCGGGCGGCGACAGCGGCGGCTGCCGAGTCCTGGCCGGACTCGGGCACAGCGGAGGCGGTGGCGCGGGGTGGGCCGGCGGCCTTGCTCCGGCTGGGCCTTGGCCCAGTCGGGCGCTGCAGTTTTTTTTAAATAACGTTTCGCCGAAAATAAATCCTAGAAAAATAAATAAAATTCTAAAAATGCCAAAACAAATTTTCACCGTCTAAATAAAATATTTAGAACAAGACGAAAATTTTCTTGGCCCTAAAATGCAATTTTGAAAACGTGCAATTTTTCTAATGCAAATAAAATAACAATAAAATCCAGATAAAATCAAATATTTGATTTTAATATTTTTCCTCCAATATTTCATTTATTTGGGAGAAGTCATATTATCTCCTCTCATATATTTGAATATGAAATATTTTCGGAGAGAAAAATAATTAAAACAAATAATCCTCGTTTCAATATTTGATAAAACTCAAATATGAAAACAGAGAAATCCCCAACTCTCTCCGAGGGTCCTTGAGTTGCTTAGGATTTTGAGGATCGCGAAACGAAATGCAGCAAAATATGATATGCATGAATGCTCTATGTATAACATTCCAAATTGAAAATTTGGGATGTTACAAACCTACCCCCCTTAAGATGAATCTCACCCTCGAGATTTAGGTTGGCTAGAAAATAGGTGCGGGTTGTCTTTGCGAAGATCATCCTCTCGTTCCCAGGTGGCTTCATCCTCGGTATGGTGACTCCACTGAACTTTGCAAAACTTGATAACCTTGCTGCGGGTGACTCGGCTGGCAAATTCAAGAATCCTGACTGGCTTCTCCTCATAGGTCAGATCACTGTACAAGTGAATTGCTTCCAAGGGCACTGTATCTCTTAGTGGTATATCGGCCATCTCAGCATGACACTTCTTCAACTGTGAAACATGAAACACATCATGAACTCCTAACAGTCCTTTAGGTAACTCCAACTTGTAGGCAACTTCTCCCATACGTTCCAAAACACGATACGGTCCTACAAATCTCGGGGCTAACTTTCCCTTGACTCCAAAAAGTTTCACTCCTCGCAGAGGTGATACCCGCAGATTTGCTCGGTCTCCAATTTCATAGGTTACCTCCTTGCGTTACGAATCTGCATAACTCTTCTGCCTGGACTGAGCTACCTTCAGTCTATCTCGGATCAACTTAACCTTCTCTTCAGACTTCTTGATCAAATCTGGTCCAAACAACTGTCGGCCTCCTACTTCATCCCACATCAACGGTGTTCTGCACCTTCGTCCATACAGGGCTTCGAACGGTGGCATCTTCAAACTGGCCAGGTAGATATTTTTGTATGAGAACTCCACGTAGGGCAAATTGTCATCCCAACTAGATCCATAATCTAGTGCACAAGCTCTCAACATATCCTCCAGAATCTGGTTGACTCTCTCGGTCTGTCCGTCTGTCTGCGGGTGGAATGCTGTACCGAACTCCAATCTCGTTCGCAAAGTCTGGTGCAGTTGATGCCAAAACTTTGAGGTAAACTGTGTTCCTCTATCTGATACGATGGTCCTTGGAACTCCATGCAGACATACGATCCTGGTCATGTATATCTTCGCCAACTTCGCACTTGTATAGGTTGTTTTCACTGGGATAAAGTGAGCCACTTTGGTCAAGCGATCAACTACTACCCATATAGAATCATATCCTGAGTTGGTCCTGGGCAATCCAGTGATGAAATCCATGCCAAGTTTATCCCACTTCCATTCGGGTATCGGCATAGGCTGTAACAATCCTGCTGGCTTTTGATGTTCCGCCTTCACTCTCTGACATACATCACATACGGCTACATACTCGGCAATATCCTTCTTCATACCAGTCCACCAGAAACGTTCCTTCAAATCCAAATACATCTTGGTGTTTCTGGGGTGCTTCGAGTATGGTGAGTCATGAGCCTCCTGCAGTATTAACTTCCTGATCTCTGTGTTATTGGGCACATAAACACGGTCCTCAAACCATAAGGTGTCGTGCTCATCCTCACGAAAACCTTTGGCCTTTCCTTTGCTCATTCTTTCTTTTATCTCGGCAATCTCTTTGTCATCCTTCTGAGCCTCCCGAATCCTTCCTAACAATGTAGACTGAACCTCCATTGTTGCAACAAAACCTCTAGGAACAATCTCCAATCGAAGTTCCCTGAGATCCTCTGCTAACTCCTTTGGCAATCCCGTGGTCACTAGGGTGTTAGCGTAACTCTTCCGACTCAAGGCGTCTGCTACGACATTGGCCTTGCCTGGATGATAGTGCAGCTTCATGTCATAATCCTTTATAAGCTCCAACCATCTCCTCTGCCTAAGGTTCAACTCCTTCTGTGTGAAAATGTACTTCAAACTCTTATGATCCGTGTACACATCACAACGATTTCGAATAAGGTAATGTCTCCAAGTCTTGAGCGCATGCACTACAGCTGCTAACTCCAAATCATGCGTGGCATAATTCAATTCGTGCGGTTTTAGTTGTCGTGAGGCATACGAAACAACTCTTCCGTCCTGCATAAGCACACTTCCAAGTCCTAGGCGAGAGGCGTCGTAATACACTTGGAAATCCTTGCGTATATCCGGCAGAATCAGCACTGGGGCTGTAGTCAAACATTTCTTTAACTCCTGAAAACTTGCTTCACATTCTTCCGTCCATTTAAATTTGGTATCCTTCTTCAATAACTCCGTCATTGGCTTCGCAATCTTGGAAAAATTCTCGATGAATCTCCGATAGTATCCTGCGAGTCCAAGAAAACTGCGGATCTCGCTAACTGAAGTGGGTGCCAACCATTCAGTGACTGACTGGACCTTGGTGGGGTCTACTGCTATACCTTCCCCTGATATAACATGTCCAAGGAATCCGACTTCCTTCAACCAAAACTCACATTTGCTGAACTTGGCATACAACTGATGTTCCCTGAGTTTCTCGAGAACTACACGCAAATGCTCTTCGTGCTCCTCCTCATTCTTCGAGTATACCATTATATCATCAATGAACACCACAACAAACTTATCCAAATATTCCATAAATACCTTATTCATCATGCTAATGAAATAGGCAGGGGCGTTAGTCAGTCCAAATGACATGATCGTATATTCATACAACCCGTACCGTGTGGTGAATGCTGTCTTTGGTATATCCTTCTCTCGAATCTTCAGCTGGTGATATCCTGATCGCAGATCAATCTTTGAAAACACCTTAGCTCCTTGCAACTGGTCAAACAAATCATTGATCATCGGCAGTGGGTATTTGTTCTTGATCGTCACCTCATTCAACGCACGATAATCAACAACCATTCTTAGAGACTTATCCTTCTTCTCAACCAAAAGCACTGGGGCTCCCCATGGTGATGAACTCCGTCGAATGTAACCTTTCTCCAATAACTCCTTGATCTGCTTCTTAATCTCCTCCAGATCATTTGCGGGCATCCGGTAGGGTCTCTTTGATATTGGCCCTGTACCTGGGAATAGCTCTATCAAAAACTCGATGTCTCGATCCGGTGGCATGCCTGGTAACTCCTCTGGAAAAACATCCGGGTAATCCTTCACAACAGGCACTTCCTCCTGAACAACTCCCGTGAGGGTATTTACTTGGCTCCTCCTAGGCGCATGCCTAGATACACACTTAATCCTTTTTCCCTCAGGGGCGGTGAGATAACTCGACTTACTAGCACAGTCAATGCTTCCTCCATACTTTGACATCCAGTCCATGCCTAATATCACATCCAATCCTTGTGACTCCAAAATTATTAGGTCTGACGGGAAAACATGGCTACCAATGGTTAAGGGTATCTGGTCGCACCATCGACTAGCCATATACTCTGCTCCAGGTGAACTTACTAACAGAGGGGTCCTAAGGGTTTGGGTTGGTAGTTTAAACTTATCCACGAATCCCCTTGATATGTATGAATGCGATGCACTAGTATAAAAAAGAACAAGGGCGGTAAAAGACTTAACCAAAAACTTACCAATAACCGCGTCTGGCTGCTCTTCAACCTCCTCCACGTTAACGTGGTTCACTTGTCCTTTGTTGAATGGATTGGGCTTCTTCCCCACGCTCCCATTACCGTTTCCATTCTTCGCTTCAGGGCACTCCGTGGCATAGTGTCCAGTCTTCCCGCACTTGAAGCAAGTAATGTGACTTAGGTCTCTCTTGGTGGGTGTGGCTGGATTGGAGCGGTTCTGATTGTTGCTTGTTCCGTTCCCAGTCCCATTCTTAGAACCATTGTGGTTGTGCGAACTTCCTCCGTTGTGGTTATGACCTCCATGATTATGAACAAGTCCTCCCGAGTTCGGGGTTAGACGAGGCTTCTGCTGAGCTCCTGAGTTATACCTTCCTTGCCCATACTTCCTCTTACGGCTCTCAATCTGCTGCTGCTTCCCTTCAATCATAAGAGCCTTATCTACCAACTCCTGGTAGTTGTTGAATGTTGCCACCATCAACTGCATGCTCATCTCATCATTCAGTCCTTCCATAAACTTCTCCTGCTTCGCGGCATCTGTGGCTACATCATCCGGGGCATAGCGAGATAACTTACTAAACTCATCCACGTACTGAGCTACAGTACGGTTCCCCTGGCGTAAGTTGCGAAACTCACGCTTCTTCATGCTCATAGCTCTAGTTGAGACATGGGCGGTGCGGAAAGCTTGCTGAAACTGATCCCAAGTGACGTTGGCTATGGGGAAAGTGGCCGTATAATTCTCCCACCATGAGGCTGCTAGTCCATCCAATTGATGTGCGGCAAAGCGCACCTTCTCAGCATCTGTGCAACCTGCGGTGGTCAACTCCCTTCCAATACGGCGTAGGCAATCATCTGCTACTATAGGCTCGGTGCTACTGGAAAACACCGGCGGCTGCAACCTCAGAAAACGGGCTAGGTTATCAACTGGTGGTGGTGGCGGTGGGTTGTTGTTGTTGTTGTTGTTGTTGTTATTGCCTAGGTTCTGGACTAACAACTGAATCAAGGCATTCTGCTGCTGGATCAACTGAGTGAGCTCCGGCGGGAAGGCAAATCCGGTGTCACGTCTCGGAGGCATCTGATGGGTTTAGAGGGGAGAGATTAGAATAGAAAGGGGTCTAATGAGGAAGCACTACCCATATGCACATGAGACAAACACAATCATTTCACTTAATCAATCAAGCAAGGGCATACAAACGGTCTAGAACTATCGTTGAAAGTGCTCAACTACTACTATATACATGGGGGAATACTATTAATCATTTGGTGGTCATCTAGAAATTTTGATCGGTAGAAGACTCCATAATGTCTGCTCCAGCTTCGTCTTCAAAGTCATCTTCACTGGGGTCGGAGTCGGTGTCGTCGATGATGATGTAGTTCTCTGGGCAAGTGGAATCGTCGTCATCTCCTCCTGGCGCGGGTTCTCCCATGAATATTCCGATCTTCTTTATCAGGTCGTCATTCTTCTCCAATAGTGTTGCAATTTCCTCCTCATATCCATCGCATGTAGACTTGAGTTCTTCTTCCAGCTCGGTGATCCTTGTCTTTGCTTTCTTCAAATCTATCATGTCTGTGCACATCTGATTCTCCTGGCGTCGAATGTGCTGGTTTAACTCCTAGATGAAAGCGACAATGGATCTGTCTTTCCTGGTGCTAACTATCTCCCATTGCTCATCTCGGCGCCCACATATCTAATAGATAGTGTCCTTGAGATCCTTGTTGTAGACTTCGCCAATGCATCCCATGGTAATGTGGGCTGCCATGCTCTTGCCAAGACTCTAGGTGGGTGCTTCAAAAGAAAATTCTATGGGCTTAGTGGTTGGCGAGAACGTCCTTCCTGGAACTTGAACTTGAATCATCCAATGCTCCTCTTCTGGTAAAGTGGCGTTGTAAGTCCCCGTGAAGCTTGGTATTCTGATGTTCAGGTACCTAGTTGTTGGGAATCGTAGCATAATTTAAAATTTTCCTACGCTCACCAAGATGCATCTATGGAGTCTACTAGCAACAAGGGGAAAGGAGTGCATCTACATACCCTTGTAGATCGCGAGCGGAAGCGTTCCAATGAACGTGGATGACGGAGTCGTACTCGCTGTGATCCAAATCACCGATGACCGAGTGCCGAACGGACGGCACCTCCGCGTTCAACACACGTACGGTGCAGCGACGTCTCCTCCTTCTTGATCCAGCAAGGGGGGAGGAGAGGTTGATGGAGATCCAACAGCACGACGGCGTGGTGGTGGATGTAGCGGGTCTCCGGCAGGGCTTCGCCAAGCTTCTGCGAGAGAGAGAGGTGTTGCAGGGGAGGAGGGAGGCGCCCAAGGCTTAGATGTTGCTGCCCTCCCTTCCCCCCACTATATATAGGGCCAAGGGAGAGGGGGGGGGGGGCGCAGCCTTGCCCCTTCCTCCAAGGAAGGGTGCGGCCAGGGGGGAGTCCTTCCCCCCCAAGGCACCTCGGAGGTGCCTTCCCCCTTTAGGACTCTCCCTTTTTTTCTTATCTCTTCCGCATGGGCCTCTTGGGGCTGGTGCCCTTGGCCCATATAGGCCAAGGCGCACCCCTTACAGCCCATGTGTCCCCCCGGGGCTGGTGGACCCCCTTGGTGGACCCCCGGACCCCTTTCGGCACTCCCGGTACAATACCGATAAAGCGCGAAACTTTTCCGGCGACCAAAATAAGACTTCCCATATATAAATCTTTACCTCCGGACCATTCCGGAACCTCTCGTGACATCCGGGATCTCATCCGGGACTCCGAACAACTTTCGGGTTTCCGCATACATATATCTCTACAACCCTAGCGTCACCGGACCTTAAGTGTGTAGACCCTACGGGTTCGGGAGACATGCAGACATGACCGGGACGCCTCTCCGGTCAATAACCAACAGCGGGATCTGGATACCCATGTTGGCTCCCACATGTTCCACGATGATATCATCGGATGAACCACGGTGTCGAGGATTCAATCAATCCGTATGCAATTCCCTTTGTCAATCGGTATGTTACTTGCCCGAGATTCGATCGTCGGTATCCCAATACCTTGTTCAATCTCGTTACCGGCAAGTCTCTTTACTCGTACCGCAATGCATGATCCCGTGACTAACGCCTTAGTCACATTGAGCTCATTATGATGATGCATTACCGAGTGGGCCCAGAGATACCTCTCCGTCACACGGAGTGACAAATCCCAGTCTCGATCCGTGCCAACCCAACAGACACTTTCGGAGATACCCGTAATGCACCTTTATAGTCACCCAGTTACGTTGTGACGTTTGGCACACCCAAAGCACTCCTACGGTATCCGGGAGTTGCACGATCTCATGGTCTAAGGAAAAGATACTTGACATTGGAAAAGCTCTAGCAAACGAAACTACACGATCTTTTATGCTATGCTTAAGTTGGGTCTTGTCCATCACATCATTCTCCTAATGATGTGATCCCGTTATCAATGACATCCAATGTCCATAGTCAGGAAACCATGACTATCTGTTGATCAACGAGCTAGTCAACTAGAGGCTTACTAGGGACAGGTTGTGGTCTATGTATTCACACATGTATTACGATTTCCGGACAATACAATTATAGCATGAATAATAGACAATTACCATGAACAAAGAAATATAATAATAACCATTTATTATTGCCTCTAGGGCATATTCCCAACAGTCTCCCACTTGCACTAGAGTCAATAATCTAGTTCACATCACCATGTGATTAACACTCACTGGTCACATCACCATGTGACCAACATCTAGAGAGTTTACTAGAGTCAACGATCTAGTTCACATCACTATGTGATTATCACTCAATGTGTTCTGGTTTGGTCATGTTATGCTTGTGAGAGAGGTTATTAGTCAACGGGTCTGAACCTTTCAGAACCGTGTGCTTTACGAATATCTATGTCATCTTGTGGATGCTACCACGCGCTATTTGGAGCCATTTCAAATAATTGCTCTACTATACGAATCCGGTTTACTACTCAGAGTCATCCGGATTAGTGTCAAAGTTCGCATCGACGTAACCCTTTACGACGAACTCCTTTCCACCTCCATAATCGAAAAATTCCTTAATCCACTAGGTGCTAAGGATAAGTTCGACCGCTGTCAAGATCCTTTCCCGGATCACCATTGTACCCTCTTGACCAACTCATGGCAAGGCACACTACATGTGCGGTACACAGCATAGCATACTATAGAGCCTATGTCTAAAGCATAGGGGACGACCTTCGTCCTTTCTCTATCTTCTGCTGTGGTCAGGTCTTGAGTCTCACTCAATACTCACACCTTGTAACACAGCCAAGAACTCCTTCTTTGCTGATCTATTTTGAACTCTTTCAAAATCATGTCAAGGTGTGCTGTCTTTTGAAAGTATCATCAGGCGTCTTGATCTATCTCTATGGATCTTGATGCCCAATATGTAAGTAGCTTTATCCAGGTCTTCCTTCGAAAAACACCTTTCAAACAACCCTTTATGCTTTCCAGAAATTTTACATCATTTCGGATCAACAATATGTCATTCACATATACTTATCAGAAATGTTGTAGCGCTCCCACTCACTTTATTGTAAATACAAGTTTCTAACAAACTTTGTATAAACCCAAAAACTTTGATCACTCCATCAAAGCGTATATTCTGACTCCGAGATGCTTGCTCTAATCCATGGAAGGATCGCTGGAGCTAGCATACCTTTTAGCATCCTTAGGATCGACAAAACCTTTCTGATTGTATCACATACAACCTTTCCTCACGAAAAACTGGTAAGGAAACTTGTTTTGACATCCATCTGCCAGATTTCATAAATGTAGTTAATGCTAACATGATTCCGACGGACCTAAGCATCGCTACGGATGAGAAAAACTCATCGCAGTCAACTCCTTGGACTTGTGAAAATACTCTTTGCCACAAGTCGAGCTTCATAGACGGTAACATTACCGTCCATGTCCGTCTTCTTCTTAAAGATCCATTTATCTCAATGGCTTGCCGATCATCGGGCAAGTTCACCAAAGTTCATGCTTTGTTCTGATATATGGATTCTATCTCGGATTTCATGGCCTCGAGCCATTCGTCGGAATATGGGCCCACCATCGCTTCTCCATAGCTCGTAGGTTCATTGTTGTCTAGCAACATGACTTCCAAGACAGGATCACGCATTACTCTGAAGTAGTGCACATCCTCGTCGTCCTACGAGGTTTGGTAGTGACTTGATCCGAAGTTTCATGATCACTATCATATGCTTCCACTTCAATTGGTGTAGGTGCCACAGGAACAACTTCCTGTGCCCTGCTACACACTAGTTGAAGCGACGGTTCAATAACCTTATCAAGTCTCCACCATCCTCCCACTCAATTCTTTCGAGAGAAACTTTTCCTCGAGAAAGGACTCGTTTCTAGAAGCAATTACTTTTGCTTCCAGATCTGAAATGGGAGGTATACCCAACTGTTTTTGGGTATTCTATGAAGATGCATTTATCTGCTTTGGGTTCGAGCTTATCAGCCTGAAACTTTTTCACATAAGCATCGCAGCCCCAAACTTTTAAGAAACGACAACTTAGGTTTCTATAAACGGTGTCGTCTCAACGGAATTGCGTGGTGCCCCTTTTAAAGTGAATGCGGTTGTCTCTAATGCCTAACCCATAAACGATAGTGGTAATTTGATAAGAAACATCATGGTATGCACCATATCCAATAGGGTGCAGTTATGATGTTCGGACACACCATCACACTATGGTGTTCCAGGCGGTATTAATTGTGAAACATCTTCCACAATGTCTCAATTGTGTGCCAAACTCGTATCTCAGATACTCATCTCTATGATCATATCACAGACATTTTATCCTCTTGTCACGACGATCTTCAACTTCACTCTGAAATTACTTGAACCTTTCAATAATTCAGACTAGTGTTTCATCAAGTAAATACACTCATCATCTACTCAAATCATCTATGAAGTAAGAACATCACGATGTCCACTGCATGCCTCAACACTCATTGGACTGCGTACATCAAAATGTATTACTTCCAACAAGTTGCTCTCTTGTTCCATCTTATTGAAAACGAGGACTTTCAGTCATTTTGCCCATGTGGTATGATTTGCATGTCTCAAGTGATTCATAATCAAGTGAGTCCAAACGATCCATCTGTATGGAGTTTCTTCATGCATATATACCAATAGACATGGTTCGCATGTCTCAATCTTTTCAAAAAATGAGTGAGTCCAAAGATCCACCTACATGGAGCTTCTTCATGCGTTCTACACCAATATGACTCAAGTGGCAGTGCCACAAGTATGTGGTACTATCATTACTATCTTATATCTTTTGGCATGAACATGTGTATCACTACGATCGAGATTCATTTTAGGTGCAAGACCATTGAAGGTATTATTCAAATAAACAGAGTAACCATTATTCTCCTTAAAGGAAAAACCGTTTTGCGGTAAACATAATCCAATCATGTTCAGCGCAACCACCAAATCTCGATGGTAGAGGGAGCATGCGATGCTTGATCACATCAACCTTGGAAACACTTCCAACACATATCGTCATCTCACCTTTAGCTAGTCTCCATTTATTCCGCAGCTTTTATTTCGAGTTACTAACACTTAGCAACCGAACCAGTATCTAATACCCTGGTGCTGCTAGGAGTACTAGTAAAGTACACATTCATATAACGTATATCCAATATACTTTGTCGACCTTGCTTGCCTTCTCATCTACCAAGTATCTAGGGTAGTACTGCTTCAGTGACCGTTCCTCTCATTACAGAAGCACTTAGTCTCGGGTTTGGGTTCAACCTTGGGATTCTTCACTAGAGCAGCAAACGACTTGCTGTTTCATGAAGTATCCCTTTTGCCCTTGCCCTTCTTAAACTAGTGGTTTTACTAACCATCAACAATTGATGCTCCTTCTTGATTTCTACTCTCGCGGTGTCAAACATCGCGAATAGCTCAAGGATCATCATAACTATCCTTGATATGTTATAGTTCATCACGAAGCTCTACTAGCTTGGTGGCAGTGACTATGGAGAACTATCACTATCTCATCTGGGAGATTAACTCCCACTCGATTCAAGCGATTGTGGCACTCAGACAATCTGAGCACACGCTCAACGATTGAGCTTTTCTCCCTTAGTTTGCAGGCTTAAGAAACTTGTCAGAGGTCTCATACCTCTTGACGTGGACACTAGTCTGAAATCCCAATTTCAGTCTTCGGAACATCTCACATGTTCTGCGACGTTTCAGAAACGTCTTTGGTGCCACAATTCTAAACCGCACCGAACTATCACGTAGTTATCAAAACGTGTATGTCAGATGTTTTGTAACATCTACAGACGACGCTGAGGTTCAGCACACCGAGAGGTGCATTAAGGACATAAGCCTTCTGTGCAGCAATGAGGACAATCCTCAGTTTACGGACCCAGTCCGCATAATTGCTACTACCAACTTTCAACTAAATTTTCTCTAGGAACATATCTTAACCAGTAGAACTAAAGCGCAAGCCATGACATAATTTGCAAATACTTTTTGACTATGTTCATGATAATGAAGTTCATCTGATTATGAACTCCCACTCAGATAGACATCCCTCTAGTCATCTAAGTGAAACATGATCCGAGTTCAACTAGGCCGTGTCCGATCATCACGTGAGACGGACTAGTCAAGATCGGTGAACATCTCCATGTTGATCGTATCTTCTATACGACTCATGCTCGACCTTTCGGTCCTCCGTGTTCCGAGGCCATGTGTGTACATGCTAGGCTCGTCAAGTCAACCTAAGTGTATTGCGTGTGTTCCGAGGCCATGTCTGTACATGCTAGGCTCGTCAACACCCGTTGTATTCGAACGTAAGAATCTATCACACCCGATCATCACATGGTGCTTCGAAACGACGAACCTTCGCAACGGTGCACAGTTAGGGTGAACACTTTCTTGAAATTATTATAAGGGATCATCCTACTTGCTACCGTCGTTCTAAGCAAATAAGATGCAGAAACATGATAAACATCACATGCAATCAAATAGTGACACGATATGGCCAATATCATCATGCTCCTTTGATCTCCATCTTCGGGGCACCATGATCATCTTTGTCACCGGCATGACACCATGATCTCCATCATCATGATTTCCATCATTGTGTCTTCATGAAGTTGTCACGCCAACGATTACTTCTACTTCTATGGCCAACTCGTTTAGCAACAAAGTAAAGTAATTCACATGGCGTTATTCAATGACTCGCAGGTCATGCAAAATAATAAAGTCAACTCCTATGGCTCCTGACGGTTGTCATACTCATCGACATGCAAGTCGTGATTCCTATTACAAGAATATGATCAATCTCATACATCACATATATCATTCATCACATCTTCTGGCCATATCATATCACATAGCACTTGCTGCAAAAACAAGTTAGACGTCCTCTAATTGTTGTTGCAAGTTTTTACGTGGTTTGTAGGTTTCTAGCAAGAACGTTTCTTACCTACGTATGACCACAACGTGATTTGCCAATTTCTATTTACCCTTCATAAGGACCCTTTTCATCGAATCCGTTCCGACTAAAGTAGGAGAGACAGACACCCGCTAGCCACCTTATGCATCTAGTGCATGTCAGTCGGTGGAACCTGTCTCACGTAAGAGTACGTGTAAGGTCGGTCCGGGCCGCTTCATCCTACAATGCCGCCGAAACAAGAAAAGACTAGTAGCGGCAAGAAGAATTGGCAAACTCAACGCCCACAACTACTTTGTGTTCTACTCGTGCATAGTAACTACGCATAGACCTGGCTCATGATGCCACTGTTGGGAATCGTAGCATAATTTAAAATTTTCCTACGCTCACCAAGATGCATCTATGGAGTCTACTAGCAACAAGGGGAAAGGAGTGCATCTACATACCCTTGTAGATCGCGAGCGGAAGCGTTCCAATGAACGTGGATGACGGAGTCGTACTCGCCGTGATCCAAATCACCGATGACCGAGTGCCGAACGGACGGCACCTCCGCGTTCAACACACGTACGGTGCAGCGACGTATCCTCCTTCTTGATCCAGCAAGGGGGGAGGAGAGGTTGATGGAGATCCAACAGCACGACGGCGTGGTGGTGGATGTAGCGGGTCTCCGGCAGGGCTTCGCCAAGCTTCTGCGAGAGAGAGAGAGGTGTTGCAGGGGAGGAGGGAGGCGCCCAAGGCTTAGATGTTGCTGCCCTCCCTTCCCCCCACTATATATAGGGCCAAGGGAGAGGGGGGGGGGGGCGCAGCCTTGCCCCTTCCTCCAAGGAAGGGTGCGGCCAGGGGGGAGTCCTTCCCCCCCAAGGCACCTCGGAGGTGCCTTCCCCCTTTAGGACTCTCCCTTTTTTTCTTATCTCTTCCGCATGGGTCTCTTGGGGCTGGTGCCCTTGGCCCATATAGGCCAAGGCGCACCCCTTACAGCCCATGTGTCCCCCCGGGGCTGGTGGACCCCCTTGGTGGACCCCCGGACCCCTTTCGGCACTCCCGGTACAATACCGATAAAGCGCGAAACTTTTCCGGCGACCAAAATAAGACTTCCCATATATAAATCTTTACCTCCGGACCATTCCGGAACCTCTCGTGACGTCCGGGATCTCATCCGGGACTCCGAACAACTTTCGGGTTTCCGCATACATATATCTCTACAACCCTAGCGTCACCGGACCTTAAGTGTGTAGACCCTACGGGTTCGGGAGACATGCAGACATGACCGAGACGCCTCTCCGGTCAATAACCAACAGCGGGATCTGGATACCCATGTTGGCTCCCACATGTTCCACGATGATATCATCGGATGAAGCACGGTGTCGAGGATTCAATCAATCCGTATGCAATTCCCTTTGTCAATCGGTATGTTACTTGCCCGAGATTCGATCGTCGGTATCCCAATACCTTGTTCAATCTCGTTACCGGCAAGTCTCTTTACTCGTACCGCAATGCATGATCCCGTGACTAACGCCTTAGTCACATTGAGCTCATTATGATGATGCATTACCGAGTGGGCCCAGAGATACCTCTCCGTCACACGGAGTGACAAATCCCAGTCTCGATCCGTGCCAACCCAACAGACACTTTCGGAGATACCCGTAATGCACCTTTATAGTCACCCAGTTACGTTGTGACGTTTGGCACACCCAAAGCACTCCTACGGTATCCGGGAGTTGCACGATCTCATGGTCTAAGGAAAAGATACTTGACATTGGAAAAGCTCTAGCAAATGAAACTACACGATCTTTTATGCTATGCTTAAGTTGGGTCTTGTCCATCACATCATTCTCCTAATGATGTGATCCCGTTATCAATGACATCCAATGTCCATAGTCAGGAAACCATGACTATCTGTTGATCAATGAGCTAGTCAACTAGAGGCTTACTAGGGACAGGTTGTGGTCTATGTATTCACACATGTATTACGATTTCCGGACAATACAATTATAGCATGAATAATAGACAATTACCATGAACAAAGAAATATAATAATAACCATTTATTATTGCCTCTAGGGCATATTTCCAACACTAGTGACTTCCTTCAAGTGGCGTCCAAAGGGTGTGTCTTCATCCGGTTGAGTGAACTTGATCCTTGTATCCGCCATCTTAAAGAGTAGAAAATAGGAGAGGAGTCAGAAATGAGTAGAGAAGAGTGACCTATGGCTTTAGCTTAGTGGTCGTGTCCTACACTCAGCGTGTGCTCTGATACCATCTTGTAGCGACCCGACCTCAAACGGTCAAGTCTCTGTGCTTCAGTGTCATCCCTAGATCGGTAATGCTGACACACACAGTACTCGAAGGATTTATAACAGAGTAGCAATCACACACTTATTACATCGAATGTCTCAGAAGAGAACTTATTACAATAAATATGGCTTAAGGCCATCTAATACGATAACAACGGAAGGCTTGGAAGATAAAGTGAGTCCATCAACTCCAACGGCATAGCTGAGCTGCATGGCAACGACCTAACGAACCTTACTCCTCGTCTGAAAAGTCTGCAACATAATACGTTGCAGCCCGGAAATGGGTCAGCACATGGAATATGCTGGCAATGTAACATAGTAGAGAGGAAACACAAATAATGCTATCACTACATGCATATTTGCCTGGTGGAAAGCTCTATGGTTATAGTTTTTGCGAAAAGCCAATTTTTCCCTACAACAAAGGAATACATTTTATTTCAACTATCATGGTGGTTGAAACATCATTGAGAAGGTTCCTCCAACTCAATCCCAATTAAAGTAATTATCCACCCAACAATATTAAATTAGAGTGATGAGATACTTATGATAATCCAAGTACTAGATACTCAAGATGTCCATAACCGGGGACATGGCTAACCATGATTAGATTGTACACTCTGCATAGGTTTGCGCACTTTTCCCCACAAGACTCGATCTCCTTCGTTGGATTTCTCGCACTACAGGGTGTTTGAGAAACGGATGACCGAGACACAGTCTTTCAGAAACATTAACTCTTTACTCCGGGCAGACCATACCAAACCTACAACCCTCTACCTGCTGATCCACCTCTTCAAGAGCTCATGTAACTTATTCAACTATGCTAGAGCCCATAATAGCTTGTGGCTGCACACAGAAGTTTCTAGCATGAATAATCTTATGATCCCTTTGAGCCTGGGTGGCGGACCTTAGGATGATCACACGGGTACTCCGGGATATCCTAGGACAACACTGGATTCTCCAGGTGCCCGACAAGATATCCACCCAGATGTGTATTAAAGTTGCCACCTTAAGTTGAACCATTAATTAACAATCTCACATCTGTCATGGATTCACTCACCCATACCACGTCTACGAGCATAGCATAGCAATATAAGCAATACGTAGAAGTAACTCCCAAGGGTTTGATAATAACAGGGCAATAGGTTCTACCTCATCAACTACTTCCCAATACCCACAAGTTAAAATCACATCCTAATCATGCAGTGTTTGAGGATTAGAGCTAATGCATAAAAACTGGGTATGAAAAGAGTATGATCAATGTGTTACTTGCCTTGCTGACAATCCGCAAAACCTAGGGACTCGTAGTAGCACGCTTCGCACTCCGGGAATTCTATCGCAAACAAACAAGAGCATACATAAGCAATCAAGCAAAGAAGCATGGGTAAAACTCAAATAAGAAGATCTAACCAGAAAGTTCAACTTGAGAACTCCGGTTTGCAAAAAGAATCAAATCAAACGGAGCAAGGAAACTCAAACTGCGAAAGAAACAAGATCCGTTTACTAATCTGAACTAAAGTCAAATTTTACAGCACCAAAATCTTGTTCAAGTAGATTAAACAGAAAGAGGGTTTCGAGATGAAGATCTAGGCACTTGAATCGCCTGATTCCGATAAACGAGCGAAAAGATAAACTAAAACGAAAATCGGATCAGAAATCGCGATTGAAAATAATCGCGGAAAATCCGAGAAAAAGAAAAACTGACGAACAGGCTAACGAACGAACGTTCGTTGTCTGTAACTAACGAGCGAAAACCGTTCGTTAAAACGAACATATGGACGAACGTCCGCTAAATAAACTAAACTGAGAAAACCGGCGAACCGATCTAAAAAAACGAAACTAGGGTTTTATAAAAAAACCCGATGGTTTTTACCTAAACCGAAAAAAACCGAGCGGCTCCGGATCGGATCGGAACGGCGGCGGTGGTGGCTCCGGCGGCGAGGCGGGGCTGCGCGGGGTGGCGGCGTCGGCGCGGCGCGGCGCAAGGCGAGGCGCGGCAAGCGGCGGCGGCTGCTGCTGCGGCGGCTTGCGGCGGCGGCGGTGGTGGCGATTTGGGGGCGGGGCAGCGGCTTATAAAGGGGGGGGCGGAGCGGCTTGCAGGAGGGGGCGGGAGGAGTCCCGGGCGGCGACGGCGGCGGCTGCCGAGTCCTGGCCGGACGCGGGCACGGCGGAGGCGCGGGGTGGGCCGGTGGCCTGGCTCCGGCTGGGCCTTGGCCTAGTCGGGCGCTGAAGGTTTAAAAAAAAAATAATGTTTCACCGAAAATAAATCCTAGAAAAATAAATAAAAATCTAAAAATGCCAAAACAAATTTTCAGTGGCTAAATAAAATATTTAGAACAAGATGAACACTTTCTTGGCCCTAAAATGCAATTTTGAAAACGTGCAATTTTTCTAATGCAAATAAAATAGCAATAAAATCCAAATAAAATCAAATCTTTGATTTTAATATTTTTCCTCCAATATTTCATTTATTTTGGAGAAGTCATATTAACTCCTCTCATATATTTGAATATGAAATATTTTTGGAGAGAAAAATAATTAAAACAAATAATCCTTGTTTCAATATTTGATAAAACTCAAATATGAAAACAGGGAAATCCCCAACTCTCTCCGAGGGTCCTTGAGTTGCTTAGGATTTCGAGGATCGCGAAACGAAATTCAGCAAAAATATGATATGCATGAATGCTCCATGTATAACATTCCAAATTGAAAATTTGGGATGTTACACTTTACCATTGCCACTGTTACAATTACTACAAAACTGCTACTGTTACTTTTGCCACCGTTACCGTTACTTCCATACTACTTTGCTACTAAATACTTTGCTGCAGATACTAAGTTATCCAGGTGTGGTTGAATTGACAACTCAACTGCTAATACTTGAGAATATTCTTTGGCTCCCCTTGTGTCGAATCAATAAATTTGGGTTGAATACTCTACCCTCGAAAACTGTTGCGATCCCCTATAGTTGTGGGTTATCAGCGGTCATGAACCTCGTTGAGGGTGAACATCCTACACGAGCCCCGTGGGAGGTGGGCATAGCCGGCTCTGAGGAAGGCGCGGGTGAGTTCGACGAACCCCCTCCACCTCGAAGTCGCCCACACACGGAGCTCCCTCTGCACGAGCACGCCCGGTGGGTAGCGCAGCTCCGGCACGACAGGCAGACGAAGGAAGGTCGACCCGTTGTACTGCATCTTCACTTGGTCCCTTGGAGAGGGCTCGGTCGCTTGGGTGTTTGAAGTTGGAGAGAATGGATCTGGCTTTTGGGTGGTGAGTGGGAGAGGAAGAGAGGCACCCCATTTATAGGCCTGTAGGTGGGAGAGGAAGAGAGAAGGGATGAGAACGGTGCGTGTGTGAATTCGGACGCGTGTGTGTATCCGTTAAGTTTTGGACCCTTAAATTTTTGCACAGAAACGATGCATGGGGCACGTGCGTACATCTGAATCACTGCATAGGGAAGCTCTTTGACCGGGCGCGTGCATCTGACTCGCTGCCGTAATCTGAACCACTGTCGTAATCTGAAACAATGGCCTAAGTCTGAATCAATACGTGCATGGCCACGTCGCTCGCCTAGCTCGCCTCGCTCGCATGCATGCACGTCCGCCTCCCGCGCATGCAATCCCACGTCGCTGCCCTTCCCATGCATGCAGGCCTCGAAAGGCTGAGACGGGCAATTAACTGCGCTCTCAGGCCCAGACAGCGAGACAGCCCAACGGTCCATCCAGCGCGCCTGGTACTTGTTGAGAAAAAACAATCGCCTAGCCAATCAGATTGCATCTCGCGGATCGCCCCCCTCCTCCCCGCAAATTCCTTCTAGAAGGGTTAGATCGACGGTCCTTGATCGCCGCTAGGTTTAGATGGACGGTCCTTATTCAGCGCTAGGGTTAGCGGGGTTTGGGAGGGGTTTGGAGTAGTCAAAGATAGGTTTGACCAGATTTCAAATGAGCATAATAAATTAAATAAAAATCAGAAAAATGAAAAACATGCGGACATAGTCTTCTTATGTCATATACTAACGATTTAAGTTGATAAACAAGGTTTACATACATTTAAACAAAAAGTTCATGTGTCTTATGTGATATCTCAAGTATCTCAAACTCTCTTGTATGAAGTGAAGAGAAGTGTTTTGGGGAAATGAACATGAAAATTTCAAAAAACTCACCACAGCTTCATTTTGGAGTGACTAAAAAGGATCCAGGCTTAGTTTTTCATTTTGATGTTTTAGACTTGTTTAAATCTTGGTCAAAGTTAAGTTTGACCAGAATTCAAATGAGCAAAACAAAAAAATTAAAAAATGGAAAAACCAGCGCACATAGTCTGTTTATATAGAATATATGTGTAGGAAAGTTATTTGGCTGATTTAGACAAGGTCGAAAAAACCTTGCTTAGAAATGAGGCCGTTTACCCTACCTTTGGACCCCTCTTTTTTAGCACATTTTTCATGTAAATTTCAAAAACCTCACCACAGCTTCATTTTGGAGTGACTAAGAAGGATCCAGGCTTAATTTTTCATTTTGATGTTTTAGACTTGTTTAAATCTTGGTCAAAGTTAGGTTTGACCAGAATCCAAATGAGCAAAACAAAATTCAAAAAATCAAAAAAAGGAAAAACCAGCGCACATAGTCTGTGTATATAGAATATATGTGTAGGAAAGTTATTTGGCTCATTTAGACAAGGTCAAAAAAATCTTGCTTAGAAATGAGGCCGTTTACCCTACCTTTGGAGCTCTTTTTAGCACATTTTTCATGAATGTGAGTTTACCAAAGTTTCGAAAGAATTCCAACATCCATATAGCATGTCAAATTTGAAGTTCTAACATAGGTCCAACATCATTCAAACATAGTTCTAACATAGGTCCAACATCATTCAACAGAAATACAACATTATTCATAATGTTTCATAATTATAATAAATAGCGTTGGGGCTTCTGTCTGTTCCTTGAGCTTCTTGCCATCACTTTGCTCCTCGTGCACCTTGTGCTCATTGCTTCTTCTCTTCTCCTCTTGGTTGTCGGTATCTTGCGCGTCTTCTTCAAACCTACCACAGAGCTGTGCAAAACATAAAGGGTAATGAGATCATGTCAAGTGATAAATGTATAGTAGTATTTGCAAGATTTACATGTTGGGGAACGTAGTAATTTCAAAAAATTTCCTACGCACACGCAAGATCATGGTGATGCATAGCAACAAGAGGGGAGAGTGTTGTCCACGTACCCTCGTAGACCGACAGCGGAAGCGTTATCACAACGCGGTTGATGTAGTCGTACGTCTTCACGATCCGACCGATCAAGTACCGAACGTACGGCACCTCCGAGTTCTACACACGTTCAGCTCGATGACGTCCCTCGAACTCCGATCCAGCCGAGTGTTGAGGGAGAGTTTCGTCAGCACGACGGCGTGGTGACGATGATGATGTTCCACCGACGCAGGGCTTCGCCTAAGCTCCGCAACGGTATTATCGAGGTGTAATATGGTGGAGGGGGGCACCGCACACGTCTAAGAGATCTCAAGGATCATTTGTTGTGTCTATGGGGTGCCCCCTTGCCCCCGTATATAAAGGAGCAAGGGGGAGAGGGCCGGCCAAGGGGAGGTGGCGCGCCCAAGGGGGGAGTCCTACTCCCACCGGGAGTAGGACTCCTCCTTTCCTTGTGGGAGTAGGAGAAGGGAAGGGGGAAGGAGAAAGAAGGAAGGGTGCGCCCCCCTTCCCTAGTCCAATTCGGACCAGACCATGGGGAGGGGTGCGGCCACCTTTTGAGGCCTTTCTCTCCTTTCCCGTATGGCCCATTAAGGCCCAATACGAATTCCCGTAACTCTCCGGTACTCCGAAAAATACCCGAATCACTCGGAACCTTTCCGAAGTCCGAATATAGTTGTCCAATATATTGATCTTTACATCTCGACCATTTTGAGACTCCTCGTCATATCCCCGATCTCATCCGGGACTCCGAACTCCTTCGGTACATCAAAACTCAATAAAACTGTCATCGTAACGTTAATCGTGCGGACCCTACGGGTTCGAGAACTATGTAGACATGACCGAGACACGTCTCTGGTCAATAACCAATAGCGGGACCTGGATGCCCATATTGGCTCCCACATATTCTACGAAGATCTTTATCGGTCAGACCGCATAACAACATACGTTGTTCCCTTTGTCACCAGTATGTTACTTACCCGAGATTTGATCGTCGGTATCTCGATACCTAGTTCAATCTCGTTACCGGCAAGTCTCTTTACTCGTTCCGTAACACATCATCCCGCAACTAACTCATTAGTCACAATGCTTGCAAGGCTTATAGTGATGTGCATTACCGAGTGGGCCCAGAGATACCTCTACGAAAATTGGAGTGACAAATCCTAATCTCGAAATACGCCAACCCAACAAGTACCTTTGGAGACACCTGTAGAGCACCTTTATAATCACCCATTTACGTTGTGACGTTTGGTAGCACACAAAGTGTTCCTCCGGTAAATGGGAGTTGCATAATCTCATAGTCATAGGAACATGTATAAGTCATGAAGAAAGCAATAGCAACATACTAAACGACCGAGTGCTAAGCTAACGGAATGGGTCAAGTCAATCACGTCATTCTCCTAATGAGGTGATCTCGTTAATCAAATGACAACTTATGTCTATGGCTAGGAAACATAACCATCTTTGATTAACGAGCTAGTCAAGTAGAGGCATACTAGTGACACTCTGTTTGTCTATATATTCACACATGTATTATGTTTCCGGTTAATACAATTCTAGCATGAATAATAAACATTTATCATGATATAAGGAAATAAATAGTACTTTATTATTGCCTCTAGGGCATATTTCCTTCAGTCTCCCACTTGCACTAGAGTCAATAATCTAGTTCACATCGCCATGTGATTTAACATTAATAATTCACATCACCATGTGATTAACACCCATAGTTCACATCTCTATGTGACCAACACTCAAAGGGTTTACTAGAGTCAATAATCTAGTTCACATCGCTATGTGATTAACACCCAAAGACTACTAAGGTGTGATCATGTTTTGATTGTGAGATAATTTTAGTCAACGGGTCTGTCACATTCAGATCCGTAAGTATTTTGCAAATTTCTATGTCTACAATGCTCTGCACGGAGCTACTCTAGCTAATTGCTCCCACTTTCAATAGGTATCTAGACCGAGACTTAGAGTCATCGAGATTTAGTGTCAAAACTTGCATCGACGTAACCCTTTACGACGAACCTTTTGTCACTTCCATAATCGAGAAACATATCCTTATTCCACTAAGGATAATTTTGACCGCTGTCCAGTGATCTACTCCTAGATCACTATTGTACTCCCTTGCCAAAATCAGTGTAGGGTATACAATAGATCTGGTACACAGCATGGCATACTTTATAGAACCTATGGCCAAGGCATAGGGAATGACTTTCATTCTCTTTCTATCTTTTGCCGTGGTCGGGCTTTGAGTCTTACTCAATTTCACACCTTGTAACACAGGCAAGAACTCTTTCTTTGACTGTTCTATTTTGAACTACTTCAAAATCTTGTTAAGGTATGTACTCATTGAAAAACTTATCAAGCGTCTTCATCTATCTCTATAGATCTTGATGCTCAATATGTAAGCAGCTTCACCGAGGTCTATCTTTGAAAAACTCCTTTCAAACACTCCTTTATGCTTTGCAGAATAATTCTACATTATTTCTGATTAACAATATGTCATTCACATATACTTATCAGAAATGCTGTAGTGCTCCCACGCACTTTCTTGTAAATACAGGCTTCACCGCAAGTCTGTATAAAACTATATTCTTTGATCAACTTATCAAAGTGTATATTCCAACTCCGAGATGCTTGCACCAGTCCATAGATGGATCGCTGGAGCTTGCATATTTTGTTAGCACCTTTAGGATTGACAAAACCTTCTGGTTGCATCATATACAACTCTTCTTTAATAAATCCATTAAGGAATGTAGTTTTGTTTATCCATTTGCCATATTTCATAAAATGCGGCAATTGCTAACATGATTCAGACAGACTTAAGCATAGATACGAGTGAGAAACTCTCATCGTAGTCAACATCTTGAACTTGTCGAAAACCTTTTTGCGACAATTCTAGCTTTGTAGATAGTGACACTACTATCAGCGTCCGTCTTCCTCTTGAAGATCCATTTATTCTCAATGACTCGCCGACCATTGGGCAAGTCAATCAAAGTCCATACTTTGTTTTTATACATGGATCTCATCTCAGATTTCATGGCCTCAAGCTATTTTGCGGAATCTGGGCTCATCATCGCTTCCTCATAGTTCGTAGGTTCGTCATGGTCAAATAAGATGACCTCCAGAACAGGATTACCATACCACTCTGGTGTGGATCTCACTCTGGTTTACCTACGAGGTTTGGTAGTAACTAGATCTGAAGTTTACATGATCATCATCATTAACTTCCTCACTAATTGGTGTAGGAGTCACAGGAACAGATTTCTGTGATGAACTACTTTCCAATAAGGGAGCAGGTACAGTTACCTCATCAAGTTCTACTTCCCTCCCACTCACTTCTTTCGAGAGAAAACTCCTTCTCTAGAAAGGATCCATTCTTAGCAACGAATGTCTTGCCTTCGGATCTGTGATAGAAGGTGTACCCAACTGTCTCCTTTGGGTATCCTATGAAGACATATTTCTCCGATTTGGGTTTGAGCTTATCAGGATGAAACTTTTTCACATAAGCATCGCAACCCCAAACTTTAAGAAACGACAACTTTGGTTTCTTGCCAAACCACAGTTCATAAGGCGTCGTCTCAACGGCTTTTGATGGTGCCCTATTTAACGTGAATGTAGCTGTCTCTAATGCATAACCCCAAAACGATAGTGGTAAATTGGTAAGAGACATCATAGATTGCACTATATCCAATAAAGTACGGTTATGACGTTCGGACACACCATTATGCTGTGGTGTTCCAGGTGGCACGAATTTGTGAAACTATTCCACATTGTTTTAATTGAAGACCAAACTCGTAACTCAAATATTTGTCTCCGCGATCAGATCGTAGAAACTTTATTTTCTTGTTACGATGATTTTTTACTTCACTATGAAATTATATGAACTTTTCAAATGTTTCAGACTTCTGTTTCATTAAGTAGATATACCCATATCTGCTCAAATCATCTGTGAAGGTCAGAAAATAATGATACCTGCTACGAGCCTCAATATTCATCGGGCCACATACATCTGTATGTATGATTTCCAACAAATCTGTTGCTCTCTCCATAGTTCCGGAGAACGGCGTTTTAGTCATCTTGCCCATGAGGCACGGATCGCAAGCATCAAGTGATTCATAATCAAGTGATTCCAAAATCCCATCAGTATGGATTTTCTTCATGCGCTTTACACCAATATGACCTAAACGGCAGTGCCACAAATAAGTTGCACTATCATTATTAACTTTGCATCTTTTGGCTTCAATATTATGATTATGTGTATCACTACGATCGAGATCCAACAAACCATTTTCGCTGGTGTGTATGACCATAGAAGGTTTTTATTCATGTAAACAGAACAACAATTGTTCTCTAACTTAAATGAATAACCGAATTGCAAAAAACATGATCAAATCATATTCATGCTCAACACAAACACCAAATAACACTTATTTAGTTTCAACACTAATCCCGAAAGTACAGGGAGTGTGCGATGATGATCATATCAATATTGGAACTAATTCCAACATACATCGTCACCTCGCCTTTTACTAGTCTCTGTTTATTCTGCAACTCCCGTTTCGAGTTACTACTCTTAGCAACTGAACCAGTATCAAATACCGAGGGGTTGCTAAAAACACTAGTAAAGTACACATCAATAATTTGTATATCCAATATACCTTTGTTCACTTTGCCATCCTTCTTATCCACCAAATAGTTGGGGTAGTTCCGCTTCCAGTGACCAGTCCCTTTGCAGTAGAAGCACTTAGTCTCAGGCTTAGGACCAGACTTAGGCTTCTTCAATTGAGCAGCAACTTGCTTGCCGTTCTTCTTGAAGTTCCCCTTCTTCCCTTTGCCCTTTTCTTGAAACTAGTGGTCTCGTCAACCATCAACACTTGATGTTTTTCTTGATTTCTACCTTCGTCGATTTCAGCATCACGAAGAGCTCGGGAATTACTTTCGTCATCCCTTGCATACTATAGTTCATCACGAAGTTCTACTAACTTGGTGATGGTGACTAGAGAATTCTGTCAATCACTATTTTATCTGGAAGATTAACTCCCACTTGATTCAAGCGATTGTAGTACCCAGACAATCTGAGCACATGCTCACTAGTTGAGCGATTCTCCTCCATCTTTTAGCTATAGAACTTGTTGGAGACTTCATATCTCTCAACTCGGGTATTTGCTTGAAATATTAACTTCAACTCCTGGAACATCTTATATGTTCCATGACGTTCAAAACGTCTTTGAAGTCCTGATTCTAAGCTGTTTAAGCATGGTGCACTAAACTATCAAGTAGTCATCATATTGAGCTAGCCAAACGTTCATAACGTCTGCATCTGCTCCTGCAATAGGTCTGTCACCTAGCGGTGCATTAAGGACATAATTTTTCTGTGCAGCAATGAGGATAATGCTCAGATCACGGATCCAATCTGCATCTTTGCTACTAACATCTTTCAACATAATTTTTCTCTAGGAACATATCAAAAATAAACACAGGGAAGCAACAACGCGAGCTATTGAGCTACAACATAATTTGCAAAATACTATCAGGACTAAGTTCATGATAAATTTAAGTTCAATTAATCATATTACTTAAGAACTCCCACTTAGATAGACATCCCTCTAATCCTCTAAGTGATCACGTGATCCATATCAACTAAACCATGTCCGATCATCACGTGAGATGGAGTAGTTTCAATGGTGAACATCACTATGTTGATCATATCTACTATATGATTCACGCTCGACCTTTCGGTCTCCGTGTTCCGAGGCCATATCTGTTATATGCTAGGCTCGTCAAGTTTAACCTGAGTATTCCGCGTGTGCAACTGTTTTGCACCCGTTGTATTTGAACGTAGAGCCTATCACACCCGATCATCACATGGTGTCTCAGCATGAAGAACTTTCGCAACGGTGCATACTCAGGGAGAACAGTTATACTTTGATAATTTAGTGAAGGATCATCTTATAATGCTACCGTCAAACAAAGCAAGATAAGATGCATAAAGGATTAACATCACATGCAATCAATATAAGTGATATGATATGGCCATCATCTTCTTGTGCTTGTGATCTCCATCTCCGAAGCACCGTGCTTGTGATTTCCATCTCCGAAGCACCGTCATGATCACCATCGTCACCGGCGCGACACCTTGATCTCCATCGTAACATCATTGTCGTCTCGCCAACTTATTGCTTTTACGACTATCGCTACCGCTTAGTGATAAAGTAAAACTATTACATGGCGATTGCATCTCATACAATAAAGCGACAACCATATGGCTCCTGCCAGTTGCCGATAACTCGGTTACAAAACATGATCATCTCATACAACACATTATATCACATCATGTCTTGACCATATCACATCACAACATGCCCTGCAAAAACAAGTTAGACGTCCTCTACTTTGTTGTTGCATATTTTACGTGGCTGCTACGGGCTTAGCAAGAACCGTTCTTACCTACGCATCAAAACCACAACGATAGTTTGTCAAGTTGGTGCTGTTTTAACCTTCGCAAGGACCGGGCGTAGCCACACTCGGTTCAACTAAAGTGAGAGAGACAGACACCCGCCGGTCACCTTTAAGCAACGAGTGCTCGCAACGGTGAAACCAGTCTCGCGTAAGCGTACGCGTAATGTCGGTCCGGGCCGCTTCATCTCACAATACCGCTGAACCAAAGTATGACATGCTGGTAAGCAGTATGACTTATATCGCCCACAACTCACTTGTGTTCTACTCGTGCATAGCATCAACGCATAAAACCAGGCTCGGATGCCACTGTTGGGGAACGTAGTAATTTCAAAAAAATTCCTACGCACACGCAAGATCATGGTGATGCATAGCAACGAGAGGGGAGAGTGTTGTCCACGTACCCTCGTAGACCGACAGCGGAAGCGTTATCACAACGCGGTTGATGTAGTCGTACGTCTTCACGATCCGACCGATCAAGTACCGAACGTACGGCACCTCCGAGTTCTACACACGTTCAGCTCGATGACGTCCCTCGAACTCCGATCCAGCCGAGTGTTGAGGGAGAGTTTCGTCAGCACGACGGCGTGGTGACGATGATGATGTTCCACCGACGCAGGGCTTCGCCTAAGCTCCGCAACGCTATTATCGAGGTGTAATATGGTGGAGGGGGGCACCGCACACGTCTAAGAGATCTCAAGGATCAATTGTTGTGTCTATGGGGTGCCCCCTTGCCCCCGTATATAAAGGAGCAAGGGGGTGAGGGCCGGCCAAGGGGAGGTGGCGCGCCCAAGGGGGGAGTCCTACTCCCACCGGGAGTAGGACTCCTCCTTTCCTTGTGGGAGTAGGAGAAGGGAAGGGGGAAGGAGAAAGAAAGAAGGGTGCGCCCCCCTTCCCTAGTCCAATTCGGACCAGACCATGGGGAGGGGTGCGGCCACCTTTTGAGGCCTTTCTCTCCTTTCCCGTATGGCCCATTAAGGCCCAATACGAATTCCCGTAACTCTCCGGTACTCCGAAAAATACCCGAATCACTCGGAACCTTTCCGAAGTCCGAATATAGTCGTCCAATATATCGATATTTACATCTCGACCATTTCGAGACTCCTCGTCATATCCCCGATCTCATCCGGGACTCCGAACTCCTTCGGTACATCAAAACTCAATAAAACTGTCATCGTAACGTTAAGCGTGCGGACCCTACAGGTTCGAGAACTATGTAGACATGACCGAGACACGTCTCCGGTCAATAACCAATAGCGGGACCTGGATGCCCATATTGGCTCCCACATATTCTACGAAGATCTTTATCGGTCAGACCGCATAACAACATACGTTGTTCCCTTTGTCACCGGTATGTTACTTACCCGAGATTTGATCGTCGGTATCTCGATACCTAGTTCAATCTCGTTACCGGCAAGTCTCTTTACTCGTTCCGTAACACATCATCCCGCAACTAACTCATTAGTCACAATGCTTGCAAGGCTTATAGTGATGTGCATTACCGAGTGGGCCCAGAGATACCTCTCCGACAATTGGAGTGACAAATCCTAATCTCAAAATACGCCAACCCAACAAGTACCTTTGGAGACACCTGTAGAGCACCTTTATAATCACCCATTTACGTTGTGACGTTTGGTAGCACACAAAGTGTTCCTCCGGTAAACGGGAGTTGCATAATCTCATAGTCATAGGAACATGTATAAGTCATGAAGAAAGCAATAGCAACATACTAAACGATCGAGTGCTAAGCTAACGGAATGGGTCAAGTCAATCACGTCATTCTCCTAATGAGGTGATCTCGTTAATCAAATGACAACTTATGTCTATGGCTAGGAAACATAATCATCTTTGATTAACGAGCTAGTCGAGTAGAGGCATACTAGTGACACTCTGTTTGTCTATATATTCACACATGTATTATGTTTCCGGTTAATACAATTTAGCATGAATAATAAACATTTATCATGATATAAGGAAATAAATAATACTTTATTATTGCCTCTAGGGCATATTTCCTTCATTACATACCTAGCAGAACTCACAACAAAAGAAGGTTGGTCACCATTTGGAGCCTCACTTGGATCACCATTTGGAGCCTCACTTGGATCACCATGATCACCATTTGGTGCCTCACTTGGATCACCATTTGGAGCCTCACTTGGATCACCATTTGGAGCCTCACTTGAATCATCATTTGGAGGATATTTTGGATCATCGTCAAATTCATGCGGCTGTTGACCATCATCATTTGGAACCTCGTCAAAATCCTCATCTGATGCAACCGGCTGTTGACCATCATTTTCATCATCTGTTGAGGCAACCGGCTGCTGACCAACATTTTCATCGAAACTCTCTCTGAACGCTGGATCTACTGTGTTATCACAATACTTACCGAAATGACCAGACCCACCACACCATGTGCACTTACGCTTCCTTGCTCCAAGTCCAGCTCCTTCGCTACGAGGTCTGATTCGACTCTTCCTTGGTCTACCTAGTGCTCTCTTCAGAACTGGAGCACAAAGCTTGAATCCAGGGTCCACAATGTCCCATTGTTGTTTTCCCTCCATAGCAGGCAAGGCATACGCATATGTGGCTTTGAACCTTGCAACAGAGTAGTAATCATGCACATACTGCTGTATGTTCCCTGCTGGGCCTGGGAGAGAAGTGATGAAAAACAAGGCATGAATGCATGGCAACCCAGTTATCTGCCATTACCTACAACTGCAAGTTCTAGCTTCTAAATCCACTGGATATCTCCATTCCCTCTTCTCTTTATCCAAATATCTCTGGTGTGGTACCCGAGTAAAGAGTCATGTTCATTTCCAAGCCTGTTGTTTTCTGCTTCAGTTCATTCATCACGGCAGGGATGATAATGTGGCCCATGAATTTTGCCTCACCTATTCCTGCACGATAATGAAATTTCTGCATGTATTCTATCCTTATCCCGTCAAGCAAATCCACCACATAATGACCCTTTAGTTTTCGGATCGTTGAGTTGAAAGACTCTGCTAGATTATTGTGCACATAGTCAACTTTTTTCAGTTCACTGAATTGGCTTCTGGCCCATAACTTGGAGTGGTGTGTTTCCAAGTATTCTTTCACTTTGGGATTCATGTATAACTGCCTCAAGTGGTAGTTGTGCTTCTTCACACTGCAAGTCAAAGATGCTGGCCATAAATTGTCGGTATACATCTTTCCTTTGAATTTCTTCATGAAATTTGCAGCAAGGTGATGCATGCATTCCCTATGCTCTACCCCAGGGAACACATTGTCCACGGCCACTTCTAAACCTTTGTAGGCCTCTGTATGAATGACCAACCCATTGGGATGTGCAATAGCCCGGTGCAGATTATGCAAAAACCAAGTCCAGCTCTCCTCAGACTCTGTCTCCAGCACACCGTACGCAACTGGAAATACAAAACTCTATACTGCACAAGCTGCTACTAACTGTCCCTTAAACCTCCCTGTGAGAAAAGTGGCATCAATAGCCAAATAAGGCCTGCAGCCTGCCAAAAAACCCCGACGACAAGCCTCAAAGTAGACAAAAACCCTCCTAAAGCATTCCTTGGTCTTTGTCACTCCCCTGAATGTGTACTCCACGGTGTGGTGGTCAGTATCTACAATACTACCTGGGCTGGTCCTCTCCACTTCAACTTTGAATGTATACAACAATTGAAAACTTTCCTGCCAGTTACCAGAAATAGAATCCATAGCATGTTGTTTACCATTGAACAACCTCATGTATGGTAAATCTATCTTGAACTTGTCTTTGATGTTCTTCTGCAATTCCTTTGGACCCACTTGCTGGTTTTCTTTCACCAACTTCTTTACTTCTTCTGCCACCCATCTTGACTTGGCTCTACTGATTGTATCCTTCCTAAGGGTTGATTCCTGGCATGTGTGTTTAAAAGGGTTCACTTTGACCTGAGCATTCGTGCTATTTCGCATTTTAGATGCGAGCATCCTCCATGGACAACCCTCAGTCGGACAGTGCACTCTGTAACGTACTTGATCACTCTTGTAAACTTTGAAAGTACGTTCTACCTTGATGCAGTATGTCACAAGTGCATTTCTACACTCAGTCATGGATGCAAAAACGGTACCTTCTTCCATATGAGGGTTCAAAGGGTCCCATCCAACAGCTGCAAGGTCTTCGTCCTCACCCACCGCGTCATCATCCACATGGACTGCATTGTGAGCCTCATCTTGGTTTTCAGCCCGAGGTGCCCGTCGTAAATTCTGAATAACATCAGAATATAGCTTCTCTTCATCAACCCCAGAATTGTAGTCATCAGGCTCCACTTCAAGGGGGACCCTACTGCCGGTGCCCACTCTTGTCGAGCCACCACGTCGCCGTGCACTAACTGAACTGTTCTGGCTAGAGATGCCATTACGACCACTTGGTTTTCCCCGAGATGTTGCACCCGCCATCCTAGGTCCAAATGCCTGCTCAAGCACATCAATTTGCAGCCTCACATGAAAATTCTCTTTCTCCTTATGCCTAGCAAACATGGTAGCTAGCTCTTCATCATTACTAACTATCACCCATTTCTTTTCCCCATCATAGTATTTGTATACCACTTCATCAAGCAAACCCCAAGGATATTGGCTACAAATTACCTCCCCAAATTGTCTGAAACTCCAATTACTAGCCATTGGCAACCGATAATCGAAACCTCCTTGGAATTTCTTCTTATTCTTTGCATTGAACATGTACCGGTCCCTTCTAATGTGCACCAAGAAAGCAAACCGCAACTCCATCCTAACCGACGAAAAACAGAGACGCAATCAGCACACTAATCGGGCAAACCAACTCGAATCGACTGTTCAAATGCACAACTAAGCTCAATCTAAACAGGAGGCGTGACTTACCCCTCGGGAACCCAATCGTGGACGCGACGGATCTCCGGCCCGATGCCTGCCTCGCCAAATACTCCGGGGTCGCCGCTGCTCGCCATTTCTCCTTGGGGTTCTTCCTCCTATTTCAAACAGCTCCACCAGCCCCCCACCTTTGAGCGCTTTGGCCGGGCGCACGGAAGGAGGCCGCCCCGCGGGTCGAGCAGCTGGTGGGCGCCCCACCCGTGGCGTCGCAGGAAGGTGGCGGGCGGAGCAGGTAGCAGTGGAGTAGGACGGACATGGCCACGACAGCGCAACTGGTGGCGGCGCAGGTGGCGCAGGCCGGGCGGCCGGCGCATGGGCAGAGTGTGCGTCGAGTTGGCCGGCTAGAACCCTACGAATGATTTGGGGATTTTGTTGCATGGGCCCACATGTCAGCTCCGGACACACGTCCACGTGGTCCCATGTGTAAGCTCCGGACCCACAACCACTAACGCCGGCGGACGGAATGGACTAAAATCTGGCCGTTTGGCCTCGTCATAGTAGCTGCGCATGGACTAGGGGCAAAACTGAGCACAATTCACATCTGAGGGCAAAACTGTGCACATGGACACTAGTGAGGGCAAAAGGATAATTAACCCTATAAGGTTTTGTAGGTGCCATATATAACTTATTTTTCTTTGTTCAAAAAGGAGGATTACTCCTGGCTTCTGCATCAAGCCATGCAGACAACCATTTATTAAAACGAATAGAGTACCAAATAATGCACACAACCAAATATAACTAGATAGAATATGAGGCTTGTCTATTTGCTCCTTAGGGCTTCAACACTCAATACTTCCACATCCAATTTGAAAGTACTTAAATTATCCCTTGCACTTGAGGTTAATAAAGTTGGTGTTGGAGCAAAGGGGAAGCAAGAGTTAGATAAAATACGCATGTAGTTTTCTATTCGAGCACGAAGGGGTATGCGGTGGCATTTTTCCTAAAAAGGAGGGAAATAGAATCCTTTTAACGGAAGGAAGGGGTTTGAATTACAGGGATGCTCGAGAAGCACTTCTCTTGTAGCTTTTTTCTACCAACTATGATTTGGGTGGCTTAGAAATTATGTCGGAGAGAAATTTCAAGCTATGTCTGGCTTTAGCTTATTTTTACCATAAGATGAAAAGTAAAGTAGAAAGAGATGGCTCTGAACCTAGTTAGGAAATGATGTGCAACAAATCACCCCTAAACGTCTAGACCATGCAGTCCGGACACTTTCTGCCCTCCAATGTTGTGCATCAAACGTTCGCGGACCAGTTCGGACATATGAATTCCTACAAACCATAACCAAACCCGAGGGAGCTTTGGGAGAGTTCGGACAGTCCGCTTGAACCACTGTCAGTTGGACCAAATGTCCTCACAACTCATGTGTTTTTCCCCTCTAGGTCTGCCTGGCCCACCCCGATGCCTCGATTTGATGCATACAATCGAATGACCGGCTCCCCTATCGCGGGACGCGGACATTTGCGGTGTTCATTTTATGTACCGCATTGGAGTTGCCCTTAGACATATATAAGTATTTTATTTGAGGGACTTGCAGCTATGCAAGTAGATGAGTGTAAACTACTCAAGAGTCTAGGGGGAAGAGAGTATGCTCAACAACATAATGGGTTGCAGTGAACTCCCTCCGACTTCAAAAAGAAGACCTATGACTTTTGTTAAAAAAAGATCAAACTTTGCACCGTTTGACTTTAGAAATTTTTTATAAGACTTCATTTGGAGTTGGAAGGAGTAATGATCACGGAGCGTAGCGAATCTTAGGATGGGCATTGTGCGGAGTCTATTGGGCTAGGATTGGGGAGGAATTCGGTAATTTGTGTTTTACCCAAAAAATGGTCTTATTCCAAAATAACCGGCCCTAAATGGTACTCTCCAGTTTCTAAACATAAGGCATGTTTCTTTATTAATTCAAACATTGTAAAATCCCGTATTATAGATAAAAATGTCAGCAACTATAACATACCAACATGGTTGATATGATGTAAAATCTCTCTCCCTCTCTCTCTCTCACACACACGCGTGTGTGCACGCACGCACGCATGTCCGCGAATATCATGAACAATTGAATACTGAGACAGCTCATGAATCCACATCTATGACCGTGCTCTTTATTGATAGAAAGTCTCTTCTTGCGAATTAGGACTCGGAGATCAAGTCCAAAACAAACCAAGCAGATCGGGGTACACAATGAACGGACCAACGGTTACAAGGAACAAGTCTGGTGCGATACTTACATGGGGCATGTGAGGCAATACTTACATGGGGCATGTGAGGCGTGGTGTGGTGGCACGGCGTAGAGCCGCGTGGCACGTAATGCGGTGAGGCCAAAGATGTCACCCATGTCAAGCTCCGCGGGCTTCATGCCATCGGGCAGCTCCCAGTTGAATCCGTGCGCGAGCTGCGCGACAGCGAACTCCACCGCATGTTGGCCAAGCCCCTGCGCAGGGCAGGAGCGCCGTCCGGACCCAAACGGCAAGAACTCGTAGCAGCCACCCTTGAGGTCCAGCCCGGCGGCCTCTCGCTCGCCGGGCATGAACCGCGAAGGTCGGAACGTGTCGCCGTCCTTCCAGGCCCCGGGGTCACGGTTGATCGCCCATGCATTCACCAACACGCGGGAGCCTTTGGGCACAAAGTAGCCACCGACGACGCAGTCTTTAGCAGACTCGTGGAGGAGCAGTGGGATGGGCGGGTGCATGCGGAGCGTCTCCTTGACGACACATCTGAGGAAAGGGAGCTTGTCGAGGTCGGGCTCATCCACGGTACGGTCGAGCCCCAGCACATTGGCGAGCTCCTGCTGCAGCCGTCGTAGGTCGTCTGGGCTACGCATCATCTCTGCCATCGCCCACTCGGTCATGGACCCCACTGTCTCTGGCCCACCAAACAACATGTCCTGCATAGATAGGCACATGCACGTTACCACGTACTTATACATATCCCTGATTCGTTATTGCTAAAAGGGATTCGGTGATGTTGATGGTAGGTAGGTAGTCTCTCTCTCCCCACCCAAAATCTAATAATAGAAGTTTTACACGAGACTGGAACTCATACTTGATTCTCTCACAAATTTGTAGCAAAAGTTCATGTCATAAATAAAATTTCTTTAATGGAATCTAATAATAGAAAATGTACAAATGTTATATCTATTTATCATATGATTGCAAGCCTCACTTTGTTATTCTCCACGGTTCCTTTATTCTAAAGGGCACCTTTGAGAGTTTTATTTCCTTTACAAAATTATTCATGTCCTCAATGGCAAGGAGGAGTTGTGCGTATTAACCGATATTAGCCTTTGATTATATGTATGTAGAGAATGACTATTTTTACCATTTGATTGGTTTTCAATTGGTCCCAATCAAAATTTTGCACCATACAAACAACGCCGCATGGCACTATCATGTTGACTGATATCCAACTCAGTATAAATAAAGAAAAATGCACCATACAAAAAATGACACATGTCTCTATCAAATAAAAACCAAATTTAAGTGATTTCAAAACCTCTATTACAAGCTTGCTTGCTATGATTTTCATGTTTCAAAGCATGTGAAAAGAATGGTAATACACGGCTACTTATTCTATATAAAGATCTTGCACCAAAAACACAATGAAAGCGAACAAGTGTATTTGTACTTTTCGCAATACTAGTACTACTTACACTCTCTAAACATCAAGGGTACATGCAATATATATTGCGACCCGTTACTTTTGAAATGTAAATAAAACACTAAAATATGTATATGCACTTTTTTTATGAAGAAAAGACACCCAAAGGACATCTAAATACGTATATGCACTTGCTAAAACTAGCAACAAACCAAAAATTAAAATAAAAACAATAATAATGAAAATAATAATAAAACAAGAAATCAGCAAAAAGCAAAAAAAAAAACACACCATCCAAGCCAAAGTCTATTACCTAAATAATAGATAAATAATTAGGTATCAAAACCACATAGTAGAAAGTCCATTGACCAAAATACAAGAGTAAAAAAAGAAACTAAAAATAAGAAGCATGGAAAGAAAATGACCAATGAGTCGAAAAAACAGACCGGCTATATGGCAGCAGCTGAGTTTTTTGGCGTATGTGGATTCCACACGTCCATTTCGTGCATCAGAAAGGTGTAACAGCTCCCAGGTCCGTAGGCACCCTCTATGAACAGTAAATACCAAAAATATAAAAAAATTCAAAAAATATCGGAAACTTTGCAATGACCAAACTTTGTAGGTTCTTGCAAGTTTTCATGCCAAAATATCATGTAGAGAAAAGTGTACAAATGAGTTTCAGATTTTAGTGCTAAAAGTACTTGAAACTTCAAGCACCAAAATCTTTTTCATGTGTAGAGCTCCTCGAATGGTTTTACTTGCATGCACCTACAAAGTTTGATCATCTTTGATGTTGCAAAGTTTCAGTTTTTTTTTGATTTTACTGTTCATAGAGGGTGCTTAGGCACCCGGGAGCCGAAAAACCACTCTCTGTTTTCATGCATTTTTAGTCCTCCCTTTGCTTCCTCCTTGCACCAAGCCGCCCGTCTGACATCGGCCGGACCGTCAGCTCCCGCCACCCGCAGCCGGAGGCGCTGCCTCGCGCGCCTCCCCTCTGCCCAAGCCACCCCCGGCTACACCCCTCTAACCCTCCACCACCCTTCTTCTCTTATCCCGGCTACCCCTCTAAGCCTCCCACTCGCTGCATCCCCATCTCCCGCTCATTTATGGCTTTTCCTCACTCAGGACGCTGGCCTCGTCACCCCCCTCTCCGCCTTGGAGCTCCCCGCTGCCTCGCCTTTCTTCACCAAGGAAAATCGATCGATGTTTTAGTCATTATCAAGCAACTTACAAATACTCACTCCGTCCGAAAAAGCTTGTCCCTCAAATGGATGTATCTAGAGTTAGTGCTAGATACATCCATTTGAAAAGCAAGCTTGGGACAAGTTTTTCCGGACGAAGGGAGTAGCAAACACGTCTACACGTACGAGGTTTCTCTCGTCGGATTTTGGTCATACTCTGCAGATCAAGCCGTCCGTCGGTAGAACTAGTGTGGAGCACACCGCCATGGATATACGGTGAAGACTGTAAGATGGTAAATACAGTACCAGTTACGTACCATAATCATGGCCCTGACGTTATCGCGGGTGAAGCGGAGGGCGTCCTCTCTGTGCTTCCCGCTGATTGGGTTTGCCTCGGCGAGAAACGCGAGCAGGCCGTCTACCAAGTCGGCGTCGGGGTCGGCGGCGTTCTTGCCCCTCCTCATGTGCTCGTCGATGATCCTGTCGATAAATTTATCGAGAGCGCCGCGCCCCGTGCGGAGGCGGCGGTTGAAGCCCCGCCGGCCCACCCAGCCGAGCCACGGGAAGAAGTCACCGATGTGGAACAATCCTAGGAGGCTGGAGAACTCCTGGAGGATGGCGATGAACTCGTCGAGCCCATCCTCGTCGCGGGTGCTGAAGGCGGCGCGGAAGATGACACCGACGGTGAGGTTGAAGATGAGCTCGCCGAGGTTGACGGCCTCGCCGCTGCGCCTGCCGACGGCGCGGGCCAGCGCCCCGTACCCGTCGCGCACGGCGAGCCACGTCTCGGCGCGGCGGCGGCTGAAGATCTTGGTGACGCAGAGCTTGCGCATCTGGCGCCAGTAGGCGCCGTTGTGCGCGAACGCCATGTCGGAGCGGCCGTAGGTGAGGTAGACGACGGCGATGGTGGCCGGGCGGTTCGAGAAGGCGGCGTCCTGCACGTGCAGCACCTCGCGCGCGTACTCCGGCGTCGACACCGCGAAGACGTGGAGCCTGCCGAGGCGAAGGTGCAGCAGCCCGCCGTAGTGCTTCGCTAGCGCCGCTAGGCCGCGGTGGGTCAGCTGGTCCACTAACGTCATGTTGCCGATGACTGGCAGCGGCTTCGGACCCGGAGGAAATGGCGCGCTGCCCAGCCGCCGCCTCTGCAGAATGACGAAAGCCAGCGAGGCGAGGAACAACCAGATCAGTGGATCCTTGAGAAACTCCGTGGCGATCTTTGCAGAGGCCGCCATTGACGATAGCCGACTCACGAGCTGGATAGCGATAATACTGCAAGAACCCTCCACAGCTATCCGTGTGGATGCATGGTTTATATATTTGTCCCCCGCCCGCAGGTCTCACAAGTGAATAGTTAAAGTAATGCTACACCCACAAAAATTTACCTAAGAATTTTACGTAAAGACCGATGTGAAAGTAATTAATTGGACCAGGATTAGTGGTTGCGGTCTACCCGTTAAGGGCTTGTTTGGTTCCACGTAATCCCTCGGGATCACTATCCAAAACCGGGGCGTACAGCCCACGGGGCAAAGTCGGCCCGCGGAAAACTACATGAGTATTTGGTCGCTCGCTCACCAGGGATTATGGACCCCGATCTGCGTCGTTTCCACGGGGCAGTTTTCCACGTCGCCAGGGGTCGGGGAGGAAACCCACGACGCGGTGCTTGATTTTCCGCCTTCTCCATCCAGCAACAATCCCTTGCCATAGGCCTCCAGTCCTCCTTCTTCCCCCCTCCTCCGGCGTCCAAACTGCAACATGATATTTTTCATGGTTTGTACGGCGATACCATGTGAGCAGGGAAATCCCCCGCTTGGGGGTTTACTGCCCAGGCTTTTCCATCCCCAACAACCAAATAAGCCCTAAATTCAGGGGGGGGGGGGGGCTTAATAAGGAAGTTTATGTAGGGGCTTCGTAAGAGCCCGTGGATGTAGGAATTTTGATAGTCGAAAGTCACTAGTAGAAAACAGGGCTTTGGTTCGGGCCTGGCCAGCCCATTAGTCCCGGTTCTTCACGAACCGGGACCCATGGGGGGCATTAGACCCGGTTCGTGAGCCCAGGGGGCCGGCCGGGGCCTCGTGGGCATTGGTCCCGGTTCGTTTGGATCTATTTGTTCCGGTTCTAGGCACGAACCGGGACCAATGGGCCGCGCTCCTGGCCCACAACCATTGGTACTGGTTCGTGCCTAGAACCGGCACAGAAGGGGGATGTTTAGTTCCGGTTCCTGCCACGAACCGGGACAAATAAGTTGCCTATATATACCCCATCGCCGCAGCAGAGCACTCCACAGTGCTCTGTTTTTTGCTGGCCGGCGAGGGGGAGGGCATTGGGTGCTCTAGCTCACCTCCTATGCACATGAGGTGTTCGATGAAATGCCCGAGCCACACTAGTTAAGCTTTCTCCTCTCGAAGCTCGACCTCGGAGCTCCATTTTCCCGAGATTTGTCTAGGTTTAGCGGTCCGTCACGCCCCTTCCTCGTTTTCACCGCCGTCGATCGCCCGCGCCGATCTCGTCGCCGGCACCACCGTGGTGAGCCTCTTGTTCTTATCTTCTTTATGATTTTCTTACTTTAGATAGATAATTGTCTGATTTTCTTACTTTAGATAAATACTTGTCTGATTTTCTTAATTTTGACACACATAATTATATATAATGCACGCAGATGAACCGGCAATGGATGTACGGTGACAGACACACCTCCGAGTACATTAAGGGCGTGCATGAGTTTCTCGAAGCGGCTGAGGCAAACAAGCAGAATGGTTTTATGTGTTGTCCATGCCCTAAATGTGGGAATACGATGTCTTACTCTGACCGGAAAATCCTTCACGCCCACCTGCTTTACAAGGGTTTCATGCCACACTATAATGTTTGGACGAGGCACGGAGAAATAGGGGTTATGATGGAAGACGGCTAAGAAGAAGAGGACGATGACAACTATGTGCCCCCTGAATACGGTGATGCTGCAACGGGGGGAGCTGGTGAAGATCAAGAGGAACCAGACGATGTGCCCGATGATGCTGCTGAAGATCAAGAGGAACCAGACGATGTGCCCGATGATGATGATCTCCGCCGGGTCATTGTCGATGCAAGGACGCAATGCGAAAGTCAAAAGGAGAAGCTGAAGTTCGATCGCATGTTAGAGGATCACAAAAAAGGGTTGTACCCCAATTGCGAAGATGGCAACACAAAACTCGGTACCTTAGTGGAATTGCTGCAGTGGAAGGCAGAGAATGTTGTGCCTGACAAAGGATTTGAGAAGCTACTGAAAATATTGAAGAAGCTTCCAAAGGATAACGAATTGCCCGACTGTATGTACACAGCAAAGAAGGTCGTATGCCCTCTAGGATTGGAGGTGCAGAAGATACATGCATTGCCTAATGACTGCATCCTCTACCGTGGTGCGTACGAGGATTTGAACGCATGCCCGGTATGCGGTGCATTGCGGTATAAGATCAGACGAGATGACCCTGGTGATGTTGACGGCGAGCCCCGCAGGAAGAGGGTTCCTGCGAAGGTGATGTGGTATGCTCCTATAATACCACGTTGAAATGACTGTTCAGAAACAAAGAGCATGCCAAGTTGATGCGATGGCACAGTGAGGACCGTAAGAAAGACGGGAAGTTGAGAGCACCCGCTGACGGGTCGCAGTGGAGAAAAATCGAGAGAGAGTACTGGGCTGAGTTTGCACGTGACCCAAGGAACATATAGTTTGGTTTAAGCGCGGATGGCATTAATCCTTTCGGGGAGCAGAGCAGCAATCACAGCACCTGGCCCGTGACTCTATGTATGTATAACCTTCCTCCTTGGATGTGCATGAAGCGGAAGTTCATTATGATGCCAGTTCTCATCCAAGGCCCTAAGCAACCCGGCAACGACATTGGTGTGTACCTAAGGCCATTAGTTGAAGAACTTTTACAGCTGTGGAATGGAAACGGTGTACGTACGTGGGATGAGCACAAACAGGAGGAATTTAACCTGCACGCGTTGCTGTTTGTAACCATCAACGATTGGCCCGCTCTCAGTAACCTTTCAGGACACACAAACAAGGGATACCACGCATGCACACACTGTTTAGCTGACACCGAAAGTATATACCTGGACAAATGCAGGAAGAATGTGTACCTGGGCCATCGCCGATTTCTTCCGACCAACCATCAATGTCGAAAGAAAGGCAAGCATTTCAAAGGCGAGGCAGATCACCGGAAGAAGCCTGCCATGCGTACCGGTGATCACGTACTTGCTATGGTCAATGATTTACACGTAATCTTTGGAAAGGGTCCCGGCGGACTAGCTGTTCTGAATGACGCTGAGGGACGCGCACCCATGTGGATGAAGAAATCTATATTTTGGGACCTACCCTACTGGAAAGACCTAGAGGTCCACTCTTCGATCGACGTGATGCACGTGACGAAGAACCTTTGCGTGAACCTGCTAGGCTTCTTGGGCGTGTATGGGAAGACAAAAGATATAGCTGAGGCACGGGAGGACCTGCAACGTTTGCACGAAAAAGACGGCATGCCTCCAAAGCAGTATAAAGGTCCTGCCAGCTACGCTCTTACCAAAGAAGAGAAGGAAATCTTCTTTGAATGCCTGCTTAGTATGAAGGTCCCGACTAGCTTCTCGTCGAATATAAAGGGAATAATAAATATGCCAGAGAAAAAGTTCCAGAACCTAAAGTCTCATGACTGCCACGGGATTATGACGCAACTGCTTCCGGTTGCATTGAGGGGGCTTCTACCGGAAAACGTCCGATTAGCCATTGTGAAGTTATGTGCATTCCTCAATGCAATCTCTCAGAAGGTGATCGATCCAGAAATCATACCAAGGCTAAGGAGTGATGCGGTGCAATGTCTTGTCAGTTTCGAGCTGGTGTTCCCACCATCCTTCTTCAATATCATGACGCACGTCGTAGTTCATCTAGTTGACGAGATTGTCATTCTAGGCCCCGTATTTCTACACAATATGTACCCCTTTGAGAGGTTCATGGGAGTCCTAAAGAAATATGTCCGTAACCGCTCTAGGCCAGAAGGAAGCATCTCCATGGGCCATCAAACAGAGGATGTCATTGGGTTTTGTGTTGACTTCAGTCCTGGCCTTAAGAAGATAGGTCTGCCTAAATCGCGGTATGAGGGGAGACTGACTGGAAAAGGCATGCTTGGAGGGGACTCAATAATATGCAGGGACGGATATTCTTGGTCTCAAGCACACTACACAGTTCTATAGAACTCTACCTTGGTGACCCCGTATGTCGATGAACACAAGAACAGTCTGCGCTCCAAACACCCGGAGCAGTGCGACGACTGGATTACATGTCAACACATCAGGACTTTCAGCAGTTGGTTGGAAACATGTCTCAGAGGTGACAACACTGTTTGTGATGAGCTGTACTTGTTGTCCAGGGGACCATCTTCGACTGTATTGACTTACAAAGGATACGAGATAAATGGGAATACATTTTACACGATCGCCCAAGATCAAAGGAGCACCAACCAAAACAGCGGTGTATGCTTTGATGCAGCAACCGAGAGGGGAAAGGACACATATTATGGTTACATAGTGGACATATGGGAACTTGACTACGAACATGATTTTAAGGTCCCTTTGTTTAAGTGCAAATGGGTTATTCTGTCAGGAGGCGGGGTACAGGTAGACCCACAGTACGATCTGAACAATCTTGGGTACACTGACGAACCGTTCGTCCTAGCCAATGATGTGGCACAGGTTATTTATGTGAAGGACATGTCTACCAAACCGAGAAAAAGAAAAGATAAGGAAGCGAATACATCATACGATGAGCCAAAGCGCCACATAGTTCTTTTAGGAAAAAGGGACATCGTGGGAGTGGAGGGCAAGTCAGACATGTCCGAAGATTATGAAAAGTTTCATGAAATTCCTCCCTTCAAAGTCAAGGCTGACCCAAGCATCCTGATAAATGATGAAGATTATCCATGGTTACGGCGCAATAAGGAAAGGACACAAGCGAAGAAAAACTCAAGACTTTCTCTCCACAACTATTATGATGATACCATGCCAACTTTCAACCTTTTCGTAGTTCATTTGAAATCCCTTTGTAACAGACGAGTTTCCGTATGAAATCCTGATACTTCGAAAGAGATTGTCCGTTTTGTACACGAAGTGCATCCAGTTTTTGCCGTAACCCTCTCAACTTTCTTGCACATGCTATGTGGATGAAATGATGATACCATGCCAACTTTCAACCTTTTCAGAGTTCATTTGAAATGCTTTTCGATTTTAGGGTCTTATAGCTCAAAGTAATCAGTAAATGCATGAAAAATGGTGCATGAAAAATAAAAAATAAAATAAATAAGTAATTAGAAACAAAATAATATAAACTTTAATAAAATATATAAATAGAAACAAAATAAAATAAACTTTAATAACATAAATAAAATTTATGAAACTAAAATTATCAAAGTATTTTCTCTTCAAAAATTATAAGCAACCTCTAGTATTATTGAAACTAAAATTATATAAAATTGATGCAACTATCGAAGTATTTTCTGTTCAAAATCATTAAAAGCAAAAGGAATTTTCATAAAGACTTTTTTTGTTAGAAACTTTAATAGCAAAAAGAACTATCATAAAGTAAAATAAATAAGTAATTAGAAACAAAATAAAATAAATAAGTTTTTTGTTGTAAGTAGAAACAAAACAAAATAAATAAAGCAAAAAAGAAAACAAAAAAACAGGTAAAAAATAAAAAATATGCCACCTACTGGGCCACCACGGCCTGAATACGACTAGAAACCCATCGATGGGCTAGGATTCAGGCCCGCAGAAGGCCCAGTAGGCCCATCAGGCATAGCAATGACAATTAGGCCTGTAAGCCTGCAATGGAGAGGAGCTCGAGAGGGGGGCGGCAGTGGGGCTTATAAACCACTGCGCGCCCCTCTCAACTAGCGAGGTGGGACTAAACTTTCGACGCGGGCGCAGCAGCACAAGGCCTTTGGTCCCGGTTGGTGGCACCAACCGGTACTAAAGGGTTGCATTGGTACCGGTTCGTGGCACCAACCGAGATCAATGCCACCCCTTTAGTACCGGTTGGTGCCACCAACAGGGACCAAAGGCCGCCGCTTCCCGCCCTTTGGGCTGCTGAAAAGAGGCCTTTTGTCCCGGTTGGTGGCACCAACCGAGACTAAAGGTCGCATTCGTCCCGGTTGCTGTCATGAACCGGGACCAATGCTTCGTCTATATAAGTAGCACTTGTGAAATTTTTTATTCAGTTCGTCTTTCCCCGCCCCGACAACGCCGCCAGCCTGCCCCTCTGCGCCTCGCCGTCGTCGTCGTCGCCCTGCCTCTGACGCCATCCCGTGCCGCCCAGACGCCGTCGCCGCCCCGCGCCCCCTCCCTCCTCGTCGCCCATCGCCGCGCCCCTCACCGTCGCCGTCGCCGCCCCCTGCCTCCTCGTCGCCCGTCGCCGCGCCCCTCACCGTCGCCCCCGTGCCCTGCCTCCTCGTCGATCGCCGCCCCCTTGCGCAGTACGAGCTCATATGAATTTTCCTAATTTAGATGTGTAGTTAGTTGAGTTGTTGCAATTTGTTCATAAATGAATATGCAAAAGTTAGAATTTTTTTTCTGTTCATAGATTTTTTGGTGATATTATTGTTGAATAATGAAATGTTTGTGTGTTCATATATATGCAAAGAATATGTCAATTTTTTCGTAGAATTTTTATGATTTTTTTTCTGTTGTAATTTTGTTCATATAATTTTTATTTTGTTCATAGAATTTTTATGATTTTTTTCTATTGTAATTTTGTTCATAGAGTAAGAAGAGAAAGTGTTTAATATAATTAGTTAGAAAAATAATAGAACTAGTTAAACTAGTTTATTTTGAGTAAGTAGTACTTTATTTTATTTATAGTAAGTGCTTAGTAGTTGAACTAGTTGATTTAATAAAACTAGTTTATTTTACTATAGAAGTAGTTTATTTTTAGCAAGAAAATTAATAGAACTAGTTTATTTTTTTAGTTAAAGCAATTATTCCCGCATCGACGTTGACGATGCCAATCCCGCATCCTCGTCATCGACTCGGCGGAGGAGGCCGGCTTGATCAGAGGGGCCATGTCCGGGACTGGGCTCCGCGGGGCTGGTTTTGGGAGGTGCTACCTTCCGGGGGCGTAGGTTGGTGAGGAGCCAGCCCGTCGTTGACCCGATCCTTGTTTGGTGGCGGTCGCGTGGGCCAGTGACGGTGCCGACGCTTCTGGACACCGCGGAGGTGGTACGACACCGTGTCAGCGAGGAAGACGAGCACGTCCGTCGCTACATGGTTGAGTTGGAGGGCAGGTTCGACAATACCTGGCAGGTTCTTCAGGGATCTCACTGGAGCTATGATCCTGTGATGGTTCCTTCTCTTTGGGTGTCCACCGCCCGCGCCGATACCCGTCGGGCGCTACGGTTCTAGCTGTACTATATGTATTCGAGGTGTATTAGTGATAATATTCGACGATGTACGGACGCATGGAGATGATGTAGTTTTGCTTATAATTGAATGCATCCTAATTTGAATACTACTTTATTTTGTGATTTGATTTTGCTTATTGAATGCTCAAATTGGAAAACTACTCCTACTTTGAATGCTCAAATTGGAGAGCACTATGCAAGGCGTATGCATATGATTAGTTGATAGCTTATAGGGTTTTTGTTTTCGCAGAAATCTAGGAGCCCCCCTCCATCATCCCCGCCGTCGTCCCCGTCACCGACCCCCTCCGACCTCGAGGTGAGACCAGCCACGAACCGGTTTTAGAAAGATAATTAAACGATATTTCAGGTTGACTTTAAGTCTGTTGAGTCTCCACCATATATGAGAGGACGAAGAATCCTGACTGTTGTCGTGGGGGTAGCTTCTCCTTCGTTCCCGTGTGCTAGACAATTTGGTGTAATGCACTCAGGAACGAAAGGAGGAGCTACCATCACCGACGGTTGCAAATGTCAGAGAGGAATCAGTGAGGGAGAGTTCCACCATATATATATATGAGAGGACGAAGAATTCCGACTGTTGTCGTGGGGGTCGCTTCTCCTTCATTCCCGTGTGCTAGACATTTTGGTGTAATGCACTCGGGGATGAAAGGAGGAGCGACATCACCAACGGTCGAATGTATACACCACGTGAGCTGAGAGTTTTCAAGAAAAGACTCGACAGACCGATAGTCAACCCGTGATGAATAATAATGATCTAACTTAGGTTTTTTAGTACATATATTTAATTGTAGATGTTTAATATTTGAATTATGAACATAGGAATTGTTGTACTCGGACGACGAAAGTCTCCTGGGGGAGTGCGACTAGTGCCACGACGACCGAGGTCTGTGCGACAGGCCTCACCTGGACGAAGATCGGCGCTTCAGCATTAAGCTGGAGGAGACCTTCGATGTTGAAACGGTACGCAACGACGACAAGTGTTATTTTTTCGTAATTAAGCATGACTTCAAATATTTCAACGTGTACTTTTCATCTTTTACAATTCGACTAGCTTATCCCATGCCATGCAAGACGCTATGTCTTGGAGAGGATGGGCTTTGAAGACCATGAAAGTTTCGAAACAAAGAAAATTCACCTAAGGACCCATCATGGTGTGGATTTTGAAGTAAAGCTGTATAATTATGAGAGCGTAACCCATTTTGATTGCAAAAAATGGGAAGCACTTTGCAAGATGTATGGTTTTGATGAGGGTATGCTTGTCACCATGGATCTTGGTGATCCTGAAATCGAGCAAGACAATATGGACATTTAGGTCCTTGTTGATACGCCTCCAATTCTACCGCTATGTGAGTTTCTCAAACATAGTTATTAGCTAATTTATATTGTTTATTTCAAAATAGTTGACAGCTTATTTTCATTGACAGCTTATTTTGATTGTTCAAATAATGTGCGGAACATGGTAGACAAAACCCACTACACCGATGGCTCCGAATTAACTTATCATTATCAGGAGAAAAATCATCTGGTCGGATTTTGTACTGATATTGAGAATTACAATATCTACAATCAAAATCCTCAACATTATGGTCAATACGTGCCACTAGTGCACATGTTGAACTACGGTAACTACCATGGAGATACCCTGGTAAGATTTTTTTAGTATTACGACATCCGTGCATCTTTTGCATACTTCTAAAACTAGTACATCATTGCTAACTATGAAGTTATTACTATGTTTTTCAACAGAGAATCCCAGAGGATTGTGTGCCTCATTTGATGTATCAGAATGGCAGCCTTCGTGTTTTGAACATATATCCAGGTCATCCTACGAATCTTAACTGTCCATACAGGATTTCTCAAAGAAGTGGAGACATGCTAATCAAAAAATGGAAAAAATGTATGGACAGTCGTAAGGAGGTTCTTGGAAGCAAAAGGAAGCGAAGCGCAAGAATTGGAGACAGGATGATCTCCATTCTCCATAATGGAGAGTCAGGGTCTATATTGTTTTATGCTATTTTACCTTAAAGAGGGTATTTAGGTCCTACCTAATACTGATGATCATGTGCTAAGAACAATTAAGTAGGGTTGGTTCGATAACTATGAGGATGATGATCGTATGACTTGTTATTAATAACGAGTAGAAGTTGTATGATGATGATTAGTAGGACTTGTTACTATATATGATGATGCATGATGCGAGCATGAAGAGTTATTAAATGAACATGGATTGGATTGAAGTGAAGGCAACATGCATGTGCTGCATGTCGAAAGTAGTACAATCCAAACTTGATCAAAGTTAGGATTAGTATTACTTTCGACATGCACCACATGTTGCGTTCACTTCAATCTAAGCCATGTTTAGGCATAGCAGTAGCGTTGGTAAACCAAGCACGGAGATATAAGAGAGGCACTTCTCTCTATTAGCTAGCTAATAACAACCTAAATTAACCCCCAAAACCCCAAAACCAGCCCCTTAAAAAAACAAAAACCTCAGCTTCAGCCAGTTGCTGACGCGTGGATGCCTTTTGGTCCCAGTTGGTGTCACCAACCGGGACCAAAGGCCCCCCTACCTTGGCTGGCCGCAGCGGCCACGTGGAGGCCCATCTGTCCCGGTTTGTGTAAGAACCGGGACTAAAGGCCAAGGGCATTAGTAACGACCTTTTAGTCCTGGTTCCAAAACCGGCACAGAAGGCCCTTACGAAGCAGGACAAATGGCCCTTTTTCTACTAGTGGGTGTACTTATTCAAAAATGCTAAACATAGTGTTAAAAAATACTAAACATAAGGAGAAAATATTTCGAGGGCTTGTTTGGTTGCGGTCTAGCCCCGTTAAGGGCATGTTTGGTTCCACGTAATCCCACGGAAAGTAATTAATTGGACCAGGATTAGTGGCTGCGGTCTACCCCCGTTAAGGGCTTGTTTGGTTCCACGTAATCCCTCGGGATCCCCGTCCAAAACCGGGGCGTACAGCCCATGGGGCAAAGTCGGCCTGCGGAAAACTACATGAGTATTTGGTCGCTCGCTCACCAGGGATTATGGATTCCGATCTGCGTCATTTCCACGGGGCAGTTTTCCACGTCGCCAGGGGTCGGGGAGGAAACCCATGATGTGGTGCTTGACTCTCTGCCTTCTCCATCCAGCGACAACCCCTTGCCATAGGCCTCCAGTCCTCCTTCTTCCCCCCTCCTCCGGCGTCCAAACTGCAACATGATATTTTTCATGGTTTATACGGGGATACCATGTGAGCAGGGAAATCCCCCGCTTGGGGGTTTACTGCCCGGGCTTTTCCACCCCCAACAACCAAATAAGCCCTACATTCAGGGGGTGGGCCGGGGGGGGGGGGGTAATAAGGAAGTTTATGTTGGGGCTTCATAAGAGCCCGTGGATGTAGGAATTTTGATAGTCGAAAGTGTACTTATTCAAAAATGCTAAACATAGTGTTAAAAAAATACTAAACATAAGGAGAGAAGTTATGCATTGTAAGATCATCTTCAACCACAATGGGATGGGCTATCTTGACGCCTCATTTGCCAGACGTGTCCGCGGTAGCATGGAGTCAACCTTCATTTGTTCATCCGGGTAGTCGAATCCCTCATTTTTCAATCCTCAAATTCATACAAATACATGCAACATTGATCATCACATATCTAGATAGCATGCACATAGGAACGAGTTTAACATAGGACATGGTTCAACACTGGAACATGTTCAACGCTGGAACATATGACAACAGAACACAAAAGTAAGCTAGACTAGGACAGTGAAAGGTTCACACCGATGAAAACCCTTGCCCTTGTCGTCTTTGTCACGGTAGTAGTGGCCAAAGAAGACGGAGGGATGGCTGGAACGCGGCAGATCTCAAAGTCGAAGGGCGGGGAGTTGGCGGAGGTACCCGGAATTGGGTTGTCGAAGTCCAGGGGCAGGCCTGGGACGACATAGGTGAGCTGAGCATCATGCGACCTTCTTCTCAGTGGCGCAAACCAAATCCTTCATGCCATGCGCGAGGACCTTAGCATTGACCAGACGGTGGCAGCGCGTGTTTGATTCCTTGGCTGCTAGACAACGCGGATGACCAGATTGTCATCGGATCGGGACGTCACCAACACCGGAGCAACACCTTTGCCTTCTCACGGCAGACATGGCCAAAAGGATCGATAAGGTTGACTAGAGGGGGGTGAATATGCAACTACCAATTTTTAACTTTTCTTAACAAATTAGGGTTTGCAACAAATAGGTTGTCTCGATATTCGACTAGGTGAGCAACCTATATGATGCAAGCAACACAAGCAAGCTAGAGATAATACACAAGTAAAGCTTGCACAAAGTAAAGATAAGAAATAACCACAAGTGGAGCCGATGGAGACGAGGATGTGTTACTGAAGTTCCTTCCCTTTGAGGGGAGTACGTCTCTGTTGGAGCGGTGTGGAGGCACAATGCTCCCCAAGAAGCCACTAGGGCCACCGTATTCTCCTCACGCCCTCACACAATGTGAGATGCCGTGATTCCACTAGTGGTGCCCTTGAAGGCGGCGACCGAACCTTTACAAACAAGGTTGGGGAAATCTCCACAACTTAATTGGAGGCTCCCAACAACACCACGAAGCTTCACCACAATGGAATGCGGCTCCGAGGTGACCTCAACCGTCTAGGGTGATCAAACACTCAAGAGTAACTAGATCCGCAAGGGGTTAGTGGGGGGAATCAAATTTCTCTTAGTGGAGGTGTAGATCGGGGCCTTCTCAACCAATCCCTAGAAAATCAACATGTTTGATTGGCTAGGGAGCACTACAAGAAATATGTCAACTTGTGACCCTCACTATTGGCCGTTGAAAGGTCATAGTTTTTTATTTGCGACCTTTTTGTGACCAAAAACAAAAGGTCAAAAGCTGGCAGTCGTAAACTAAAATTAGCGACCTTCTCTGTGAGAAGGTCGTAGACGTTTACGACCAAAACAGAAGGTCGTTGAACCCATGACCTTTTGTTTTGGTCACTGGCTGTCTGACCAGGCCACGTCGGATCCGACGTGGCAAAATTGCGACCAATTGAAAGGTCACTGATAAGATTCAGCCCGGTCCGATTAGGTGTTTTACATGGGCCGAGCCCATTAATTCAGCCTTTCTATATTTTTTTGTCAATTTTTGGTCGACTTCATGGGCTAAGCCCAACAATTCAGCCTTCTTATTTCATGGGTCGTGGCCTTTTTGTACCAACAGTTTTAGTTTTCTGTTTTTATATAATGGGTCCAGTAGTCAAACAGGTCCCACTTGTCAGGTTCTGATAAGTGGGTCCCAGCTATTAGGCCTAGATTCTTCACATTTCGATTTAACAGTAAGAAAATAACCAATAGTTAAATTGGCAAGCAAAAAACACACATGATACTTCAAATAACAATAGCCAGATTCAGTACAAGTTCTACAAATGACAAGTACTACAAGTTGTTACATATACAGTACTTTACAAGTTCTACAAGTTAGACGTAATACAAGCTTAGTTGATACAAGCTCTACAAGTATGGGAATCACTGGTCTACAAGTGTTTTCTTCTTCTACATGTAGCTCCTTCAATAGTCAGGACTGGGCATTCCACGGACGCCCTGTTACCTGAATCAGCTGATAAGAATTAGAAAAACTGGAGCCAATATATTATGAACATTCCATTCAAAAAAGGAGTAAAGAACATTCTTTGTTTCATCATGTTACAAAGGAGCAACACAAACCACAACTTTACTCCACACACACACACACATGAATATTAAGTTCAGTTCCAGTAACTATATCATGGTTTAACAGAGCATGTAATGAATGACAGTTCAATTTCACAGCCGGCCTCAACATCATCAAACCACCATGCTTATGATCATAATCTAAGCATATCATCAAACAAAACCTACACAGATAAAGATCACAGCACATCAAGCCACAGGCGCACCAGCGGTGGCATGAGATTCAACGCAACAGCGATGGGGCTACCACAACAGCATCAAAAACCTACACAGCAACCGACTGTTTACTGATAATGAAAACCAGCGGCCTACTCACACACTTTGCGCCTTGACTAACTGTCAAAGCATCTTCAGATTTGTTAACCAGTTTGCCAATAAATTCAGTTGATTACATGTCTGAATACTTCAAACCACTGATTTTGTACCAAATTCAAAGAACACACATAAGCCAAAAAAGCTACATTCAGGGGCTTAATGCTACATCCACAACAGTCTGACTTCTCAAATGGCAGATTCACCTTCCGAACCATGTAGGAGAAAAACATAGACCATGGAATCAACAGGTAATCGTACCTTGAGCAGCAGAGCAGGCGCCTCAGACGATCACGAGAGCACGATCCCGCCGCATTGCCTTGCTGCTGGCCTCGTCGGGCGCTTCACCATTGGCCAGAGGAGGAGCAGCCAGAGAGTCCAAGACTGTAAATGCCAAAGAGAGCAGCGAGTAAAATGAACTGGATTTTTCTGCCGCTAAATGAATGCTATATACCTATGCTGCTTCTAAATGGTGCTTGTGCATAACTGAATTTTGCTGCTGGCACTGAACGTTGACAGACAACTATTGCACTAAACTTTGCTGCTACAAGTATGTGATTTTCAAATGAGCTTATGTAAAACCACAGCTTGCGCATGTCCAACTGGAAAGGACACGGCAGATACAGCTATGTGAGCCTGCCTGATAGGTAGGTCAGGCAACTTGATTCAGTGAACTGGGGACGATCTAAGACGGACAATAAGAATGGAAATCAAACATTGAAACCCACGTTGATCTGAAACTTTGGGATTCAAGCAAGAAGTCGCAAACATGCAACCAAAATGCTCCTGTCAACATTATTATTCAAGGTAACAGGCCATCAGGAACACTACTCAATGATTTGTATGTGGCATAGACATGATCCAGTTATCATGATACAATGACCATCCTGTAAAATGAAAGGCATGTGCTGCTCATTACAATTATTTTAAGCTTAGTGTTCCTTTCCTCTCTTTGATTTATGCAAGCGGAGATGTAGCAGGCATGGAGGCAAGGAGCCATCACATATGCATGTATGTATGAAGCAGAACATGAAAAGAGCAACATCTAATTAACTTGATTGCCTTGCAGATGACACACAAGATGAAGAGCACTTGGACAGAAGCTACTATACTTGAACAGCAATAATATTCTTACTGACACACAAGTTGACAGAATGTACTCAATATATTCTAATAAAAAGGATTGGGAGCAGAGGGAGAGGGAGGTGGAGATGGACGTGCTATCTGCTGCTGTGGTGGTGCCTCTTGGTGGTCGTTCTTGAGCTCCTCCTCCGGATGCTGCTCACTAACCTGCAGGACAAACAAGACCATGGGTGAGCTGCAGCACAGGCACATACAAGAAGTGAAGGTAAGGAGAAGAACCTAGAAGAAGAGAGGTGCTCTGTCCTCCTCCTCCTCCGTGCCTATGTCGAACAAACTCCATTCGTCGCTTGTGAGCACCATGCGCCTTGGTTGTCCATGAAGCCCTTGTCCTCTGCTGCACAGATGAAGCCCAAAGCATCAGTGCAGCTACACTGGCACATAGTACAGACATGGTATCACAGACATTCTCTAATTGACTAGCACCCAAATATATATATATACATGCACCAGTTGAGAAAAATCATGACTTGGACAGTGTATTAAAGAAAAATCAGTGTTCTGTGCACACCAAATCATTCAAAAAACTAACTACACTACTACAGTTCTGAACAGCGATCGGTGCATCAACAAAATATGGAACAACAAGCACTGCATGACAACTAAAGTATATATATAGCACTCAACAATGAACAGTCATCACAGAGAACAAGATACCAAGAGATGAATGATGGCACTCAAATTATAATCTCACATAGGAAAAGATTAGCATGGCTGCAACTACGGCAAGACACCCAGCATGCATGTGCCTTACAAGTGGCAGCAGCTTTACTGACAAGTATGAAATTTATACCTAGCTGCAAGCATTGCTCCTCCCTGCCCAATGGAATTAACTTTTAAATAGATAGCAGTGTTTATTTATTTTCACATGATTGTGGAGATATAAATTTAGGAAAATGATAGAATTACATGTGAAAGCTAACAACTTATCCATTGCAGCAATGCTTAAGATCCTGAATTTAGGATACGGTGCATGACATATTATCAAAGTTTTGAATAGCATGCTGTCTCGACACTATAGCAGCACTATACTAATTGGAGCGGCGCCACCAGGAGGATGCCGATCGCCCATGAGAGGGCGCTACAGTCCAGGGGCGACATGTGGGAGCTAGAGATGTCAATGGAGTACCTGGCCAGCCTCTAGTACCTGGCCATAGTTCACAAACTTGGTGTGAGCATTTTGATGACATTAACATGCAGTACAAGCAAAGATGGCATGACTGAACCTTGCATAGTAAAAACTTGCAAGTAAATAAGAACAACAGTGCTGAGAAGATAAAATAGTGCATTATCTTGGAGTGTCACCAGCAGCAAGATAGCACTACTCTTCTAGTACTCTAGCAAGAAAAATAAAGTATATAATACACAGGCAAGACAGACTTGGTGCTAATAGAATACAGGAGCAGGGAGTAGCACAGTAATTAACAAAGAGAGCAGAGCAGAGCGAAAGGATCTGCTCCGCTTTGGTGCTTTTGTAACAGTAATTACCATAGGATGAACACTACTCTGCTCTGCTTTGGAGTGCCACAACACACACGGCAATGGACTACTACTATCCTTGATGTTCAGTGACCTCACTGCTACAAATTAACTTGATGTTCTACTACTGGACCATTCAAGCTCATGGCCGGGATCGACCAAAATCAGAACATAATAAACATAGAAAACATATGTGGAAATGAGTTTCTATTCAAAACATCAAATATTCCTAAATGAACAGATTCTAGAATGAACATTCTAGAGCGCAGATTCTAGAATGAAACACAAGATAGTGTGGCAGACTATTGAGGTGTTGGGTAATTCTTCAGTGGGCTAACAAAATCATCATGTTCCAGTCAGTGGCGATTTCAGAAATAAACAAATAAAGTACAACCACGCTGCTCTGACATATGGAGAGAACTACACACAAGGGGGTTAATACCGTGCTCAGTAGCTGAAATCCGAGATGAACTAATCATTTTCCATTTGCGACTAACAGATCGACAGCGGCATGAAACCACGTGGGGACAACAAGTCGCAGGAGTTGAGGGGAGTTGGCGAACCTGTAGGCGGCGTCTTTCGCGGAGTAGCAGCCATCCAGGTCGATGGAGCAGAGGAGCGCCGACGTTTGTCGCCGGCTTCCTCGAGCCGCTGCGCTCGTCCCGGACCGACGACTGCAGGGTGCGGCGCGCTGCTCCCGTATCCTACAGGAGGAGCCTCCCAGGTCGCGGATCTGGCGGCCCTCATCTCTGGCAGGCGCTGGATCCATCGGCGAGGCTGCGACCATCGATCCAGAGGGAGGAAAGAGTGCACCATGGATCCAGATCGGAGTGGGCAAGGTTGCGGCCATCACGGTCTGGAAGCGCCGCCTCGCACTGCCTGACTTGGGGCCAGGGTGAGGGGAGGGCGCGGTGGTGTGCGGCGGCGGCATGGGTCGTCAACGGTGAGGGTGGACCGGCGGCTGCGGGAGTGGATCCCATCTCACTGAACCGAGAAAGAGCAACGACTGGGACGGATGGCCGGGGATGGGGCCGGAGGAGGGATAAGGGAGTGGTGTAGGGGACGGGGAGGAGGTGGCGGCGGGGAGGTTGGCGACGAGGAGTGGTGCAGGGGACGGGGAGGAGATGGCGGCGGCGGCGAGGAGATGGGGACGAGGGAGGAGGGGTGCGATGGGGGATCTGAGCTAGGGTTTGGGCTACGGGTGGGGATCTTTTTCTTTTCTTTTTTCTGTAGATAGATGGATGGATGGACGTGGGGTGGAGAGATGGATGGATGGATGGGCGCCAATCCGTGGGAAGAGTTCTCATTGGTTCGAAAAATCAGTGATTTAAAATAGTCTTCAAGTATTAAAAATAGAGGAATTTTGTGAAGCAGCTATCAAAAATATTTTGAAAAAGGGCACCACACAAATTTTCACTAGACTTAGACCACATTTTATGGATAAGGACCAATTTGTATGCATTTCTGATCTTTCTAGCTATTTTAAATCATTTTCCGAGTGGCAAAAATGGGTTTTTTTGTGAAGAACCTACCAAATATTTGTTGCAAAATTAGACCAAATCAATTTTCTAAAATACTAGGCCATATTTAATGCACAACTGAAAAAATGGTGGGGTGTAAAAAGTTTTGATCCACCTCTCGTGAAAAAGACAAATTTCCACCGATTCAGCTGGAAGCGGGTCAAATTTGAACTGTAGCTGCCTTGTAGTTTGCTCTTTATTTTTTTCCAAAAATCATTTCTAGGTACATAAGTATCTATTTAATCAGAGAAACACCAAAAAAATTCCAAGATTCAACAACTAGCTAGGAACGGTCATTCCCGCCGTTTTGACCGCATTTTGAAACGGGCTTAAAAAATTAAAAGAAAATCAAAAAAATGGGAAACCTTCGCATTGTGTCATTATATGTGGTCAAGTTCCCAGGAAAAATAATAAACTTGTAATATGGCAATTATTTTAAAAAAGTGTTCTCAGAAACGAGCTATCACGTGTGGAGATCAATGGCTTTCAAGCCAAATGATCAATCTTATGGCCACATTGATGGCATAGTTTGTTCAAATGATCTCATATTGTGCACAAGAGTGCATATTGGAATGGCAAACAATCTTGCCTAAGGAAGTTTTCATTTTCTTTGGACGAAAAAACCATTTTCCATTTTTTGAGTGCCCAAAAGGAGGGTTTTTTGTGAAGAACCTACCAAAAAATTGTTGCAAAATTGGACCAAATCATTTTTCTAAAATACTAAGCCATATTTAATTCACAATTGACCAAATGGTTGGGTGTAAAAAGTTTTGATCCACCTCTCGTGAAAAAGACAAATTTTCGCCGATTCAGTTGGAAGCGGGTCAAATTTGAAATGTAGCTGCCTTGTAGTTTGCTCTTTATTTTTTTCCAAAAATCATTTCTAGGTACAAAAGTATCTATTTAATCAAAATACATGGTTTGGTGGCGATACGTTGAGGTTTTGGCGGTGGCCGAGGGCCCCAACTCTAGAGCGCGTAAACTCGCATGCCCGCCGTGTGGTCACCGCGTGACCGTGGCGTTGCCATGTGTTCTGGGCGGCCTAGGCATGTCTAGTGGGTTGGGCACTCCCCAGGTAGGTGCTAGGAAGAAAATTACAACATAAGATTCTCACAAGGAGACCGATCGATGCTCAAACATGAATTAGCAGCCAAGTGTTTGATTAGCGGTACGGGAAATGTACATGGCTAATGGGCGTGAGTTTTGGCTGAGGATGATCAGTTACTAAGAAGACCGTCTTCGCAAATTTTCAGCTCAAAAGGAGGAGCCTGGGTGGTACTTGCTTTGCAAAGTACCACACTGGACATAAATACGAATGTTGAAGCTGGGCTCAAAATAATGAATGGATTGAGCTGGCATTTGGTGGAGGATGGTTATTTGGGCATAGGAAAGCACTGTAGAAAATGGATACTATTTGGACATGCCAAAGTGGTACTTCCTTCACAAAGTGTTGTTCTGAACAGAATAGGGAAATGAATATTGTTGAATTATTTTTGAACTAGGCAAGGAAGGGTTTTTACATATTTGACAAAGATATGACCCAAAGAATTTATGAGATTTTTTCGGAATGACAGAAATATAGGTTGCTTCACAACCTGGGGCAAAAATTACCACATGGACATGACACATAGGCAAAACTGATGAGGTGGCGCCTAGTCATACCAACCCACCACGATTTTCAAGGTTATGACCATCTATGCTAGTCATGATCAGCTAGAAATAAGGTAGCAGACCAGTGCTATCTGCTTTATGACCATTTCGGGTAAGGAAATTACGACCTTTCTGACCAAAATGGTCGTTATAGTTTAGGGTTTGGAGCCCCCCGAACAGCTTTTGACCAATTGGTCTGAAATGGTCATAGATCTATGACCAATTCTTCCAGGGTCACTGAAAGAAGGTCACTAGTTGACATATTTCTTGTAGTGGAGAGAGATCAGGCGAAAATGAGCTTGGGGGCAACAATGGAGTTTGTGGAGGAAGGGGTGAGTCTTCTTGGGGAAGAAGACCCCTTTACATAGTGGGGAGAGAATCCAACCCTTATGTAGCTCACAGCCCGCACACAAGCGGTACTACCGCTCTGGGAGCGGTAGTCACCAGGAGTAAAGGCAATGGCACAGGGCCATGGGCCAGCAGTGCCGCCGGAGCGGTACTACCGCACCCCCCAGCGGTACTACCGCTGGGGTTGCCCTACCATAGTGAGCGAGTAGGCAGATTGGGCAGTGGTAGAACGGCTAGAGCGGTACTACCGCCCATGACAGGCGGTACTTGTAGCCGAAACTACCGTTCCTACTCCCGCTAGTGAGAAGCGGAATCGAAGTGAAAAACAGGACACCGTGCGATAGTGGCAGCGATGGTAGGGCAGTACTACCGCCTACAAGCGGTACTACCACGCCTACTTCCGCACGCTTTGCTGGGAACCCGACACGAAAAATCGGGCCCGAGCAGAGAGCGGCAGTGCAGCGGTACTACCAAAAATGAAACGCAGGAAAGAAAACCATCTTCACTCTGAAACTCCGAGGGGCTCAAATCGTCTGGTGTCAAATGTTTGCTTATCTGAAATGCTCAATGCACATGATTAGTCTGTAACCACATTGTCATCAATCACCAAAACCAATTAGGGAGAAATATGCCCTAACAATCTCCCCCTTTTTGGTGGATTGATGACAACATGGGATTTGCACTAAAGATATAGCAATGAGGCGTGCAAACCCACAGATCTACAAAATATAGACGGGCTCCCCCTAGATGTGTGCACTACTTTAGATATGCTTTGGAATGCAAAGTGCCCACATTTAGGATCCACACTCCCCCTATGTTTTATAGACCAAGCATACTGGCAAAACATAATAATTGAGGAGCAGGCAAGTAATAGCATGTGAGCATAAGGATAAGGGCATAACATAGGATATATCTCACACAATAATAAAGTACTCGACATAATAGATAAGGCAAGGGTAGCGCATATGTCTCACACCATATGGTCTCGAACACACAGGACAAACACAAACCAAAGCAAACGAAAAAGTTCTAGCGAGGAAAGCAACAACAAATAAGAGAAACACACACACTCGACTCACGACACACTGCAAATCCCTAAACTCTCTCCCCCTTTGGCATCGAGACACCAAAAGGGCAGAGAGTACACCTAAGAACAAAGGTGGTAGCAACACTCCAAGTCATCACCAATCGTGCTCCTCCTCCTCAGACTCCTCTGCAGCAAGTGTAGGGGCCCCAGTGCCCTCCTCAGAATCGGTCCACGGGCAGTGCACTTTGACCCAAGAGTCCTCATCAGTGATCTTTTCCTCAGAGCCATCTGAAACGGTGAGGCTGCTACCTCTTGAGCATGCGTTGGTTTTCCCTTGAAGAGTAAAGGGTGATGCAGCGAAGTAGCATAAGTATTTCCCTCAGTTTTTGAGAACCAAGGTATCAATCCAGTAGGAGACAACGCTCAAGTCACCTAGTACTTGCACAAACAATCAAGAACCTTGCAACCAACGCGATAAAGGGGTTGTCAATCCCTTCACGGTCACTCGCAAAAGTGAGATCTAATAGAGATAATAAATATTTTTGGTATTTTTGTTGTATAGATTGGAAAGTAAAGATTGCAAAAGAAAAGAACAGCGACAAAACTTGGTAAATTGACGGGAAACTAATATGATGTAAAATAGACCCGGGGGCCATAGGTTTCAGTAGTGGCTTCTCTCAAGATAGCATGTATTACGGTGGGTGAACAAATTATTGCCGAGCAATTGGTAGAAAAGTGCATAGTTATGAGAATATCTAGGCAATGATCATGAATATAGGCATCACGTCCATGTCAAGTAGATCGAAACGATTCTGCATCTACTACTATTACTCCACACATCGACCGCTATCCAGCATGCATCTAGAGTATTAAGTTCATAAGAACAGAGTAACGCATTAAGCAAGATGACATGATGTAGAGGGATAAACTCAAGCAATATGATGTAAACCCCATCTTTTTATCCTCGATGGCAACAATACAATATGTGCCTTGCTTCCCCTACTGTCACCGGGAAAGGACACCGCAAGATTGAACCCAAAGCTAAGCACTTCTCCCATTGCAAGAAAGATCAATCTAGTAGGCCAAACTAAACCGATAATTCGAAGAGACTTGCAAAGATATCAAATCATGCATATAAGAATTCAGAGAAGAACCAAATAATATTCATAGATAATCTTGATCACAAACCCACAATTCATCGGATCTCGGCAAACACACCGCAAAAGAGTATTACATCGAATAGATCTCCAAGAACATCGAGGAGAACTTTGTATTGAGAATCAAAGAGAGAGAAGAAGCCATCTAGCTAATAACTATGGACCCGAAGGTCTGTGGTAAACTACTCATGCTTCATCAGAGAGGCTATGGTGTTGATGTAGAAGCCCTCCATGATCGATTCCCCCTTCGGCAGATCGCCGGAAAAGGCCCCAAGATGGGATCTCACGGGTACAGAAGGTTGCGGCGGTGGAAAAGTGGTTTCGTGGCTCTCCATGATGTTTTTAGGGTATAAGAGTATATATAGGCGAAAGAAGTACGTCAGTGGAGCTATAAGGGGCCCACGAGGGTGGGGGCGCGCCCTCCTGCCTCGTGGCCGCCTCGTTGCGTCTCCGACTTCATCTCCAAGTCTTCTGGTTTGCTTTCGGTCCAAGAAAGATCATCGTGAAGGTTTCATTCCGTTTGATATTCCTTTCCTGTGAAACACTAAAATAGGCAAAAAAACAGAAATTGGCACTGGGCCTCCGGTTAATAGGTTAGTCCCAAAAATAATATAAAAGAGCATATTAAAGCCCATTAATCATCCAAAACAGATAATATAATAGCATGGAACAATAAAAAATTATAGATACGTTGGAGACGTATCAGAGGCCAACCTGCCTCATGATGGCCTTGTCACGACAACGGGCCTTCTTTGCATCCATGCGAGCCTTGTACTGTCCCTTGGTCTAGAGGCAAAACTGCTTCTTCATCTTCTGCTTGAGCTTCTTAGCCCAAGATGGCTCCTCTGATGGTGTGTCATAGTCCTGCTCATCATCATCATCATCAGACCCAACAGTATCACGCTCTGGCGGAGCAGGAGCAGCCGTCCCCCACTTCTCCTTCTGCCTCAGTTGAACAACATCATGAGACACTAGGTCTTCAGTGATAAGCTCCTCATCCGGAAAGGAAGACACCCATGTCTCCTCAATGAGCTACATCAAGTACGGACCATAGATGACGCACTTGTGCTCCATGACTACAGAGCGAAGTTCTGACCACATAACATGAGAAACATCCAACACCTCCTGAGTGCCCTGCTGCTTCTGGCAGAAGAGAAGTAGGTCCACAAGAAAGGAGTGCACCATATCCTGATTGCCAACGCGAGGGAACCGAGTGTTCCTGAAGATCCGATGCATGATATCAAGAAAGGGCCATAGCTCATAGGAGACATGCCCAGTTTTAGAAACCTTCATGGTAGAGAATGGCCACAGAGCAGCCTTGTGAGTAGCAGAAACCTACCAGTGAGGGTGAAACCCAATTGGGTTTTGGCCCCCTGGTCATCATAAGACAAACTCTCCATGAAGCTCTTCCATGTAGCTGACAGACGGCGGCCATTGGTCATCCAAGTGAGAGTCCTGTCCTCATCATGCTCAAAGTGCACTGTGGCATAGAACTGGGCCACAAGCTCTGCATTAAAGTCCTTGTTGAATGAGATGATCCTCTTGATATCAAGTTCTTCGCATCTCTGCAAAGCGGATCCAAATCAAGCCAAGTCCTTCTCCATGTGAGTGAGATCAACTGACTTGACTTTCACATACAGATTCTTCTTCCCCTTCAACACATCATGAAAGATGGACTACTGAAACTTGTTCCAAAACATACGATTGACAAACGAAGGATCCTGAGGCTCCCGGTACGGATTGCGCTTACACGCCAAACAGAACTCCTGGGCAGGCATCTGATGAGCACCCTTGGGCCCCTTGTTCTTGGTAGCAGTCACTTTGACTCTCTGTCTTGGCTGCTCACTGGATCCACTCACAGGAACGGAGCCACTCTCTGGCATGATGCCACCCACTAGCACATCGGCAGAACGGTAGCGCTTGGAGCCACCGGTACGAGCGGGATTCTTGCGACGAGCCAGATGCCCAGAGCTACAACCACTTGAAACACACACACACACACAAGAATGAAGGAAAGCAGGAGTAAAACATTTGCATAAGCGAAAGACAAGAGGAACCAAAAGGTATCGAAGTGTGAACGAGGAGTAGTTCAAGTTGGCAGCTCTGGGCGGTAGTACCGCGCACCCGGAGCGGTAGTACCGCCTACACGCAGTAGTACCGTTCGGGGGCAGGCGGTAGTACCGCTCGTGGTGAGAGTCAGCGGGCTGACCACATCCGCCATGAAATCCGGAAGTACCAGAGATGCCAAATTCAAATATTCACCGCTCAAACATCCATTCACCTATTCTAGCAGTCTTCTACGTCCTACTCATGCCCCGATTTGGCCAAAATTCGAAGAATGCAATGGGTATTGCCCTAAAACCTAGATCCAAAAACTAGAACCAAAGAGGAGAAGAACGGGGGCCATACCGGCATCCATGGCAAGAGGAGAGGGTGGGGATCGATCCCACCGGACGGAATCACGAAAGACGGCTCGGAAGCGGTGGCCCGGCGCTGCCTGTTCGTTGCCTGAGAGAGAGAAAGAGATGGGAGAGGAGGCGAGAGCGAATGGGTATGGGGGAGACAAAACTCCCCCTGCCCCGACTCATAACCCTCACTCCCACTCACTAAGCGATAGTACCGCTCGGGGAGCGGTAGTACCGCCCCGGTACTAACCCACGGCAGGAGGCCGGGTAGTAGCGCTCAGGCGGTAGTAACAGGGAGTAAGGCGGTAGTACCGCTCGGGCTCCGCAGTAGTATCGCACAGGCGACAACAGGCAGGAGCAAAGATGGAGAAAGGAAGGCTTATGCAAAAACGAAGACCAAGGAAAGGCTCGGGAGCGACATGACACGGAACAACAGCAAAAAGAAGAGACATCCCAAGCGCAAAGGCAAGAGAAAAGAGAAGCAAACAAGAAGTGTCTCAAAACACACATAAAGTCCTCACGACTAGATACAACAAATAGTCAACTCCAGGAGAAACCTCTCAAGGAGAGGGCGGTGGCTGAAGCCACTTATGTTTGAGTCAATTGGTATGGCACCGCGAAGATTTTAACCTTGGTCCCATGACCAAAACACACCTTTGAAGCACAAGTACCATCAAGAATGGCTAATGGGAAAGACTTGATCGATTTATGCATAATGGGGGAGGGAGAGTTCATTGAAAGAACAACACTCCCCCTATGTCCATGCCTACATCAAGAACAAGATAGAATGATGAGTGCGGTGGGGTCTGCCTAGATTCAAGCCACATTGCTCGAATCAATGATATTTAGCTCATGCCTTAACTTGCGAAATCTTGCTTCATCTAGAGGCTTGGTGAAAATATCCGCTAGTTGCTCTTGAGTGTTGATGTAGACGATCTCAATATCTCCACGCTTGATGTTGTCCCGAATGAAATGATGACGAATCTCAATGTGCTTCGTCTTGCTATGTTGCACCGGATTGTATGAAATCTTGATAACACTTTCATTGTCACATAGAAGAGGCACTTTGTCACAAGTGACACCGTAATCCTTTAAAGTTTGCCTCATCCATAACAATTGTGCACAACAACTCGCGGCGGCTACATACTCGGCCTCCGTGGACGAGAGAGACACACATTTTTTCTTCTTCGAAGACCAACTCACCAAAGAGCGACCAAGGAATTGGCACCCTCCGGAAGTTGACTTCCTCTCCACACAGTCTCCCGCCCAATCCGAGTATGAATAACCCATGAGATTGAAGCTTGCTCCTTTGGGGTACCATAAGCCAATGTTTGGGGTATGATCCAAATATCGAAAGATTCGCTTGACCGCCACAAAGTGGATTTCCTTATGCGCGGCTTAAAACCGTGCACAAATTCCCACACTCAACATGATATCTAGTCTAGATGCACAAAGGTGAAGCAAGGATCCAAGCTTGAAGTGATATACCTTTTGATCCACCGCTTTACCATTGGGATCACTGTCAAACTTGCATTTGGTGGGCATGGGAAACTTGAACGGCCTTACATTATCTAGCTTGAATCTCTTGAGCATGTCTTGCGTATACTTGGCTTGGTTGATGAACGTTCCTTCTCTCCTTTGCTTGACTTCGAACCCAAGAAAGAACTTCAACTCTCCCATCATAGACATCTCTAACTTCTCGGTCATTAGTGCGGCAAACTCATCATTGAAAGATTTGTTAGGAGAACCAAATATAATATCATCAACATATAGTTGGCATATGAACAAATCCCCTTTTATCCTCTTAGTAAAAAGAGTGGGATCAATTTTCCCAATTTCAAACCCACGATCTTGCAACAACTCGGTAAGGTGCTCATACCACGCACGTGGGGCTTGTTTAAGGCCATAGAGCGCCTTCTTGAGTTTGTATACATGATTGGGGAGCTTGGGATCCTCGAATCCCGGGGGTTGTTTGACATATACCAACTCATTCAAAGGAACATTAAGAAAAGCACTCTTCACATCCATTTGTTGCAACTTAAAATCATGATGAGATGCATATGCAAGCAACATGTGAATAGATTCAAGACGAGCAACGGGGGCGAAGGTTTCACCGTAGTCGATACCCTCGACTTGGAAGTAGCCTTGTGCCACGAATCTTGCCTTGTTTCGTACCACCACACCTCGCATCTTGCTTGTTCTTGAAGATCCATTTGGTCCCAATGGCATTGTGTTCCTCCGTTGGCCTTGCCACTAATTCCCAAACTTGGTTGCGCTCAAAGTTGTTAAGTTCATCATGCATGGCTTCAAGCCAATCCTCGTCATCGAGCGCCTCATGTACCTTTTGGGGTTCAACACACGATACAAACGCGTGATGCTCACAAAAGTTTGACAATTGTTTACGAGTAGTTACCCCTTTTCTCAAGCTTCCAAGCACGTTCCCCATGAGATGTTGTTGACGCTTGAGCTTGGAAGCCACCTTAGCGGCATAGCGCTCCAAAAGTTCCTCAATAGGCATTTGAGGATCATCATCTTGATCATCTTGAGCACCATCTTGAGCTTGCTCTTGATCATGAGCTTGCACTTGATCTTGAACTTGCTCGGAGTCATGAACTTGGTCTTGGGCATCATTTGGCGCATCATCATCTCCATGAGGTTGATCTTGCCCTTGATCTTATTCATTTGGTTGAGGGCCTTCACTTTGTTCTTCGGAAGCGTGTGGGTCTAGTGTTGGTGATGGCTCCACTAGAGTAGAGCTTTGTCCTTCTCCTTCGGTCACAAGGGGTTCCTCAATGGGGAGTATTTGACCAATCCCCATGCTTCTTATGGATTGAGGAGGAATTTCATCATCTACATCACAAATACCACGTTTCTCCACTTGGGAGCCATTATTTTCATCAAACTCCACATTACACGTTTCCTCAATGAGTCCGGTGGACTTGTTGAGGACACGGTAAGCATGAGAGTTTGTAGCATAACCAAAAAATATGCCCTCTTGAGCTCTAGGTTCAAATTTAGACAAACAAACACCTTTCTTGAGAATGAAACACTTACAACCAAACACCCAGAAGTACTTGAGGTTGGGCTTGTTACCGATAAGTATCTCATATGGAGTCTTGTTCAAGCATTTGCAGAGGTAGAGCCGATTGGATGCATGACATGCAGTGTTGATGGCTTCGGCCCAAAAGTTGTACGGAGATTTGAACTCCGGCCTCCATCATGGTCCTTGCCGCGTCCATCAACGTCCGGTTCTTCCTCTCCGCCACACCATTTTGTTGAGGGGTGTAGGGTGCGGCATATTGGTGCTTGATCCCCTCGTCACTAAGAAACTCATCCGAGGTGTAGTTCTTGAACTCGGTGCCGTTGTCACTTCTAATCATCAATATCTTTGCTTCATGTTGACGTTGAGCTTCATTAGCAAAGTCGATGATGGTTTGTTGGGTCTCACTCTTCCTCTTGAAGAAGTATACCCATGTATATCTTGAGTAGTCATCCACAATCACCAAGCAATACTTTCTTCCACCAAGACTATCAAAGGATGGAGGACCAAAGAGATCCATGTGAAGGAGCTCCAAGGGCCTCTTCGAGTAGATGATAGTCGTGGGTCGGTGAGCCGTCTCATGTAACTTTCCTTCAATACAAGCACTGCAAGCACGATCTTTGCCAAAAATCACATTTGATAGTCCACGGACATGATACCCTTTGAGGAGACTTTGCAAAGATCTCATATTGACATGGGCTAGTCGGTGATGTCAAAGCCATTCCACATCAACTTTATCCATTAGGCAAGTCGCGGTCTTAGTGGGTTGCTCCAAAAAGTTCACCACATAGAGACCGTTCTTGACATGCCCAACAAAGACTACTTTAAGAATCTTGCTCCACAAAAGGGCGATAGTATCAAGATCAAAGAATGTTGCAAAGCCCATAAGTGCAAGTTGATGAACGGAAAGTAAATTGTATGTGAGGGACTCAACAAGTATGACCTTCTCAATAGATAAATCTTGAGAGATGACCACCTTGCCAAGTCCCAATACCTTAGATGTTGAAGCATCACCAAATTGGACATGGGTGGGCATAGATGGAATTGGATGCACGTCCACCACCAAGTCCTTGATCCCGGTCATAGGATTTGTTGCTCCACTATCGAGCAACCATGGCATCCCACTGGAAGCAAACTCCCACAAGAGATCAATGCTTGGATTTAGATACCCATTTTTGAATGGGTCCTTTGAGGTTAGCAACAAGGGTCTTAGGAACCCAAATAGACCATTCAATGTGCTCATAAGAAGAACCAACAAATTTTGCATAAACATGCCCATCACTAGCATGGCATAAAACATAAGAGGGATTAAAGTCGCCGCCTTTGTTGGTGGAGACGATTTTGCCCTCCTTGGCATTACCACCTACTTCCTTGTTCCTCTTCTTCTCATGAGTACCCTCACCCTTCTTGACAAAGGCTTCCTTGAGTGGGAGAGGTTGCTTGGTCTTGTTCCTCTTCTTATTCTTTGACTTGGGTACAAACCCAAGTCCTTCCTTTCCCACGACTTCCTTTTTATACTCAAAAGGTCATTTAGGTTCTTCTCGCCTTGTATGCATGTCACAAGGCCCTTCTCAAGTTGCTCTTTCAACTTGGCATTCTCCTCCACAAGATGCACATGCTCACAACAAGGGTTAGTACCATGGGCATTATCAATTAGAACAAAAGGAGGACACATGGATATCTCCTTGGTTAGCTTCACTTGGAGTTGATCATGAGACTCCTTGAGAGGGGCATGAACACCCTTCAAGACCTTGTGAGCCTTGTCAAGTGTGTCAAAATCTTCCTTGAGTCTATCATGGCCAACCCCAAGTGCAACTTTCTTAGATTTAAGCACACGAGTGAGAACAAGAGCATGATCAAGATCTTTTTACAATTTAGCATGATCAACGTTGTGTGACTCCTCAAGAGTCAAACAAAGACCTCGCTCTTCCTCAAGAGCAATGGAAAGATCCGCAATCTCATCGGCATATACTCACGATTATGCCCTTCCAAATTGGAGATAGTATCCTCATGAGACTCAATGATGTCATTGGCCTCACCAAGTTGTTCCAAGAGAGCAACAAAGTGCTTCTTGGGTTCACCTTTGAGCTTACTCAAGAATTTGGTAAACTCATTCTCATCAACATTCACTACCTCACTATCATCAACTCAATCTAACAAGGAAGGAGTAGGAGTGATGGTTGTTTTGATGTTTTAGGTTACCTTGTTGATACCTTTGGCCATGAGTCACTTGGCAATGAGATTCTCGTTAGGGGCACCGAAGAGAGACACCTTGGAAGGGGAAGAGGTGGAAATGGCCACGGTTGTCGTTGCCATTCCATCACCACTTGTATCTTCGTCATCATCATTGGAGGTGTACTCTTCATGTGCCACCAAGCCATTTGGAGGCATCTTCTTGGTGTAGTTCTTCTTGTTTGGGAAGGACTTGGCTTTGTATTTGCAAACGAGTTTGCCACCGTTGTCTTCCCTCTTCTCATAAGGACAATCCACCACAAAGTGACTCACGTTGCCGCAATTGTAGCACGTCCTCACTCATTGCTTGTTCTTTGCACCACTTGACTTGTTCTTAGTGAAGTTGGGCCTTGAGTTCCTCTTGTTGCCCCAAAATTGCCTTGACTCAAGAGCCATGTGCTCATGGTAAGCGTATTTGGTGTCTTCGGGGAAAATCTCCTCTTCTTCCTCCTCTTCTCTTCCGGTATGGCCTTGGCCTTCAAGGCAAGAGTGGGTGAGCTTTTCTTTTACTGGACATGAGCTAGAGCATTGTCGGCGGTCTTGTTCATGATGTTCATGGCAATAAACTCATCCAACACTTCACTTGAGATTAAGGTGTGGAAATCCGGCCTTTGACGAATCACGGAGGACATGGCCTTGTTGAATGGCATGATGGCCTTGAGAAACTTGCGCTTGATCCAATTGTCATCTGTATCCTTGCTCCCATGGTCTTTAAGAGCCAGTGCAAGAGTTGTCATCCTCTGGTAGAGATCGCGAGGGTCCTCATCTTCTAGCATCACAAACTCATTGGCCTCATCAAGGACCACTACAAAGTTGGACCATTGTATGCTTGAGCTCCCCTTGTACAAGGATATGATGTGCTCCCAACAGTCCTTTGCACGGGTGAATTAGGGACGCAAGTGTGATAGATCTTCGGGAGGTACGAAAAACGCAATTAGCAAAATCACCATTTAGAAGCTTAGGAGGAGGACCAAGGTGGTTAATATGAGGTGTAGGTACCAGTCCTCCATAGACCGCGGGAGGGGGAATCGAGGAAAAGGTTCCCATCCCATTCTTGTTGTGAGGGGAAGAAGTTTGAGTACCTTTAGCCGCTTCCTTGCCAGAATTGTCCTCCGACTCCGATGCAGTGGGATCAACCACAAGCAAAGGATCGGGAGTAGCTTTCAACCCCTCAAGCAATTCTTTAAGCATGGACTTGACTTTGGTCGTCATAGATGTCTTAAGTGAAGCCATAGCTTCATTTAAGTCGTCTCGTGTGATCGAAGTCAACTACACTGCCTCGAGCACCTCCTCCCCGGTGTCAACCATACTCTTCGGGTGGTGAAACCCTTAGTAAAGAGACGAGGCTCTGATACCAATTGAAAGGATCGATAAGGTTGACTAGAGGGGGGTGAATAAGCAACTACCAATTTTTATTTTTTCTTAATATATTAGGGTTTGCAACGAATAGGTTGTGTAGATATGCGACTAGGTGAGCAACCTATATGATGCAAGCAACATAAGCAACACAAGCAAGCTAGAGATAATACATAAGTAAAGCTTGCACAAAGTAAAGGTAAGAAATAACCACAAGTGGAGCCGATGGAGACGAGGATGTGTTATCAAATTTCTTTCCCTTTGAGGGGAAGTACGTCTCCGTTGGAGCGGTCTGTGGAGGCACAATGCTCTCCAAGAAGCCACTAGGGCCACCGTATTCTCCTCACGCCCTCACACAATGCGAGATGTCGTGATTCTACTAGTGGTGCCCTTGAAGGCGGCGACCGAACCTTTACAAACAAGGTTGGGGCAATCTCCATAACTTAATTGGAGACTTCCAACACCACCACGAAGCTTCACCACAATGGAATGTGGCTCCGAGGTGACCTCAACCGTCTAAGGTGCTCAAACACCCAAGAGTAACAAGATCCGCAAGGTATTAGTGGGGGAATCGAATTTCTCTTGATGGAAGTGTAGATCGAGGACTTCTCAACCAATCCCTAGAAAATCAACAAGTTTAATTGGCTAGGGAGAGAGATCGGGCGAAAATGAGCTTGGGGGGCAACAATTGAGTTTGGGGAGGAAGAGGTGAGTCTTCTTGGGGAAGAAGACCCCCTTTATATAGTGGGAAGAGAATCCAACCGTTATGTAGCTCACAACCCGCACAGAAGCGGTACTACCGCTCCGGGAGCGGTAGTTACCAGGAGTAAAGGCAATGGCACAGGGCCAGGGGCCAGCAGTGCCGCCGGAGCGGTACTACCACACCCCCCAGCGGTACTACCGCTGGAGTTGCCCTACCACAATGAGTAGGCAGATTGGGCAATGGTAGAATGGCTAGAGTGGTACTACCACCCATGACAGGCGGTACTACCGCTTTTAGCCGGAACTACCGTCCTACTGCAGCTAGTGAGAAGCGGAGTCAACGTGAAAAGCAGGACACCGTGTGGTAGTGGAAGCGGTGGTAGGGCGGTACTACTGCCTACAGGCGGTACTACCGTGCCTACTGCCGCTCCTATTTCCGCACGCTCTGCTGGGATCCCGACACGAAAAATCGAGGCCCGAGCAGAGAGAGGCAGTGCCAGCGGTACTGGCGCCCACAAGTGGTACTATCGCTGCCACCCACGGTACTACCGCCAGCAGCTTTGAAAGATCGTGGATGTCGCCTAGAGGGGGGTGAATAGGCGCTTTAAAATAATTACGGGTTCGGCTTGAACAAATGCGGAATAAACCTAGCGGTTAATTTGACAAGCACAAAACCTACAACAACTAGGCTCACCTATGTGCACCAACAACTTATGCTAAGCAAGATAAACAACTAAGTGATAGCAAGATATATGACAAGAAACAATATGGCTATCACAAAGTAAAGTGCATAAGTAAAGGGTTCGGGTAAAAGATAACCGAGGCACGCGGAGACGACGATGTATCCCGAAATTCACACCCTTGCGGATGCTAATCTCCGTTTGGAGCGGTGTGGAGGCACAATGCTCCCCAAGAAGCCACTAGGGCCACCGTAATCTCCTCACGCCCTCGCACAATGCAAGATGCCGTGATTCCACTAAGGGACCCTTGAGGGCGGTCACCGAACCCGTACAAATGGCAACCCTTGGGGGCGGTCACCGAACCCGTACACTTTGGCAACCCTTGGGGGCGGTCACCGGTACCCGTCAAATTGCTCGGGGCGATCTCCACAACCTAATTGGAGACCCCGACGCTTGCCCGGAGCTTTACACCACAATGATTGAGCTCCGAACACCACCAACCGTCTAGGGCGCCCAAGCACCCAAGAGGAACAAGCTCAAGGGTACCAAGCACCCAAGAGTAATAAGCTTCTCAACTTGTAACTTCCACGTATCACCGTGGAGAACTCAAACCGATGCACCAAATGCAATGGCAAGGGCACATGAAGTGCCCAAGTCCTTCTCTCTCAAATCCCACCGAAGCAACTAATGCTAGGGAGGAAAAAGAGAGGAAGACCAAGAAGGAGAACACCAAGAACTCCAAGATCTAGATCCAAGGGGTTCCCCTCACAAAGAGGAGAAAGTGATTGGTGGAAATGTGGATCTAGATCTCCTCTCTCATTTCCCTCAAAAACTAGCAAGAATCCATGGAGGGATTGAGAGTTAGCAAGCTCGAAGAAGGTCAACAATGGGGGAAGAACACGAGCTCAAAGGATAAAGTAGAATGGGGAAGAAGACCCCCTTATATAGTGGGGGGAACAATCCAACCGTTACCCCCACTTCAGCCCCGCAGAGAGCGGTACTACCGCTTGGCGCTTGGCCAGCGGTACTACCGCTTGCCCCTATAAGCGGTACTACCGCTCCCACTCGCGGTACTGCCGCTGGGCCCAGAGCGGTACTACCGCGGTGTCAGGGCGGTACTACCGCAAACGAGCGGTACTACGGCCCCCACTGCCGCGGCTAGTACCGTAGAACCCGACACGAAAAAGACCCCTCGAATCGAGGCAGTACTAGCACGAGACCGCAGCGGTACTACGGCTGGGGGCTCCCAGCGGTACTGCCGCTCAGGAGCGGTACTACCGCTCTAGATCGGTACTACCGCTTGTAGCACCCAAGCGGTACTACCGCTCCGGCCCGCGGTACTACCGCTAGGAAACCAAAACTGCCATAACTTCTGCATATGAGCTCCGAATTGAGCAAACTCAAGCTTGTTGGATAGAGGAAGACGAGTAGCATCAAAACAGCGGAGTGAAACCTCCAACAGAGAAGAACCGGCATAACCTCCAACATCGAAAACATCATAGAAGATGCGAGTGAACTCCGTTTTCGATGAACTCGAGCTTGTCATCAAGATGACCATAAGCTCCAAAACTCACAAAGAGAAGAACCAAACAAGAACCAATAAAGATGATGCAAGGATGCAATGGTTTGAGCTCTCTATGAACGATATGATCAAGCTACTCATCGAGAGCCCCCCTTGATAGTACGGCAATCGATCCTATAACCCGGTCTCCCACCTACCATCATGAGACCGGTAAAATAGAAAACCTATCAAGAGCAAACCTTTGCCTTGCACATGGTCCACTTGAGCTAGATGATGACGATCTTGACTCCCTCAAGTTGGATCACCCTTCTTGGTTGTGTTGGCTCGATGAAGACTAGTTGATTGCTCCCCCATGCTCCACTATGGGTGAGCCACTCTTCCGCACATCTTCACAAGTCCATTGTCACCACAATGGACGGCAAGCTTCAAGCATTTGATCTCTTCATGATGCTTCACTTGAACTTGCACACCGCAACATCTTCACAAGTCCATTGTCACCACAATGGACGGCAAGCTTCAAGCATTTGATCTCTTCATGATGCTTCACTTGAACTTGCACACCGCAACCTAACCCCACAAAGAACTCTCACGAAGATCATGGGTTAGTACACAAAGCGTAATTGACAATGCTCACCACACCATGGGATCGCTTGATCCCTCTCGGTACATCTTCTACGTTTTGTGAGTTGATCAAGTTGATTCACTCTTGACTTAGTCTTGATCAACCATGTATCTTTTCAACTCTCTTCATTTGGATGATGTCTTGAAGATATACATGAATGATCACACAATCTTCTTCTCCAAGACATGCTTGCAATAAGCTCAACTCTCACATGACCAATCTTTGGATAATTCCTTAATAACACCTTGGTCACCACATAAACTCCTTGAAACCAACACATGAACTTCAAGAAATGCCTATGGACAAATCCTATCACTCAAGGCAACCATTAGTCCATAGAGATTGTCATCAATTACCAAAACCAAACATGGGGGCACCGCATGTTCTTTCAAGCTTTCCACGGCTCCATCTACAGAACAAAGGGACGAATCCATTGGCACGGAAATTAGATGGGGTGCAAATATGAGTGTGTACGTGATGATTCCACCCAAACCTTTCCGAAGCGGATCCCCTTTTGATAGTACAGTTTTCCCTACGACTCAAGTCCACCGGAAATGAAACGCAAGAAAGAAAACCGTCTTCACTCTGTACTCCGAGGGGCTCAAATCGTCTGGTGCCAAATGTTTGCTTATCTGAAATGCTCATGCACACGATTTGTATGCAACCACATTGTCATCAATCACCAAAACCATTTAGGGAGAAATATGCCCTAACAATCTCCCCTTTTTGGTGGATTGATGACAACATGGGATTTGCACTAAAGATATAGAAATGAGGCGTGCAAACCCACGGATCTACAAAATATAGACGAGCTCCCCCTAGATGTGTGCACTACTTTAGATATGCTTTGGAATGCAAAGTGCACACATTTAGGATCCACACTCCCCCTATATTTTATAGACCAAGCATACTGGCAAAACATAATAATTGAGGAGCAGGCAAGTAACAGCATGCGAGCATAAGGATACGGGCATAACATAGGATATATCTCACACAATAATAAAGTACTCGACATAATAGATAAGGCAAGGGTAGCACATATGTCTCACACCATATGGTCTCGAACACACATGACAAACACAAACCAAACCAAACGAAAGAGTTCAAGCGAGGAAAGCAACGGAAAATAAGAGAAACACACACACTCGACTCACGACACACTCACAGGACAAACACAAACCAAAGCAAATGAAAGAGTTCGAGCGAGGAAAGCAACGGCAAATAAGAGAAACACACACACTCGACTCACGACACACTTCAAATCCCTAAACTCTCCCCCTTTGGCATCGAGACACCAAAAGGGCAGAGAGTACACCTAAGAACAAAGGTGGTAGCAACACTCCAAGTCATCACCAATCGTGCTCCTCCTCTTCAGACTCCTCTACAGCAGGTGTAGGGCCCCAAGTGCCCTCATCAGAATCGGTCCACACGCAGTGCACTCTGACCCAAGACTCCTCATTAGTGATCTTTTCCTCGGAGCCATCTGAAACGGTGAGGCCAACCTGCCTCATGATGGCCTTGTCACAACAACGGGCCTTCTTTGCATCCACGTGAGCCTTGTACTGTCCCTTGGCCTGGAGGCAAAACAACTTCTTCATCTTTTGCTTGAGCTTCTTAGCCCAAGATGGCTCCTCTGACGGTGGCTCATAGTCCTGCTCATCATCATCATCATCATCAGACCCAACAGTGTCACGCTCTGGCGGAGCAGGAGTAGCCACCCCCACTTCTCCTTCTGCCTCAGCTGAACAATATCATGATACACTAGGTCTTCAGTGATAAGCTCCTCATCCGGAAACGAAGGCACCCATGTCTCCTCAATGAGCTGCATCAAGTGTGAACCATAGATGATGCACTTGTGCTCCATGACTGCAGAGCGAAGTTCCGACCACATAACATGAGAAGCATCCAACACCTACTGCGTGCCCTGCTGCTTCTAGCAGAAGAAGAGTAGGTCCACAAGAAAGGAGTGCACCATATCCTGGTTGCCAACGCGATGGAACAGAGTGTTCTTGAAGATCCGATGCATGATATCAAGAAAGGGCCATAGCTCATAGGAGACATGCCCAATTTCAGAAACCTTCCTGGTAGAGAATGGACACAGAGCCTCCTTGTGAGTAGCAGCAACCTCCCGGTGAGTGCGAAACCCAATTGGGTTCTGGGCCCCCTGATCATCATAAGACAAACTCTACATGAAGCTCTTCCATGTAGCAGACAGACGCCAACCATAGGTACTTCCGTGAACTCCTTCAAAACCACTTAGTCTGCATAGATTGGTCTAGCAGTAAAGGATTCACCCTAGTTGACCATCGTTTGGATCGCAACCTCTCTTTTTCTTCTCGTAGTTTGGGTCGCAACCAGGCTATTCGAGTTGACGACAATGCGATTGCAGCCCAATTGAATGGTCAGCTGCAATCTGCAATCCCTTGTTCAGTGCTAAGTCCTAAACTAACAAACCTATTAGTCAAGATTAGGGTAGTAGCTTCATTGAATGACGCATTGACGATGTTGAGCTTCACTATCACGAGCCCCAAATTGATCGTGCGCACACGTTCAGCGCCAAGCCATACGGGATACGGCGCGACCCAATTGTGAACCGTGCGCGTTAGGCATGCACATAATTAAATCAGTGAAAATGGATGAAACTAATTCTTTACTGAAATTTCAACACAAAATGACAATCTGAAAATATTTTACAAATGGACCCCTTTTTGCATGACGCCCGGGAATGGGGCGCCATGCTAGATAGCATAACGCTCTGGGACGCCATGATAGCGACATCTAGCATGGCGCCCCGGGGTATGACGCTCTTGTTAAATTGTGATCCAAATTGTATCGTGTTGGATTAGACGTAGTACAACTGGTGTGGGCCTTTGCGTTGACGTCGACGTGTACGAGTACAACTCGTTTACTTGTCCTACAAGGACTCTTATGTATTGCCCTCATATATAGCCCATGTAGTCGCACCTCAGACGGTCTGTCGTCTCGAGCTCGAATACTCCTCCATCATAGTGATTGCGCCTTCGTGCGTCTGTGGTTTTCTCCCGCAAGGGTTTCCACGTAAAAATCCGTGTCTCTCTATCTCGTTTATTTCTCATTATTATCTAACAAGTGGTATACAGAGCCAAATTGCAGATACGAGATACGAGTTCGAGATATTAGGGTTGCGCGCGCCGCCGCCCGCGCGTGACCAGGCGATCCGAGGCCGGATCGATTTCCGCCGCTGCACTGCTATACGAAGCCGAGACCGACATGAGTGCGGCGTACTGTGCGCCTCGCGAGCCGTCAAATCCTCAAGACTGCAGCCGTTCCGCCGAGTTGTGGTTGCTGCTCGTTCAAGTCCCGAGGCGAAAGAGATCTGATTGCTGCTGCTCCACGTCATCACAAGGGATCAACCAAAGCTGTTGCTGCACACGCATCAAGGCGCTGCCACCAAATCAAGTTGCCGTGACATGCTAATTCCCTTAGTCACAGCTCGTCTCCCAAGATCTGATCACGTACTACTACAATTAATACTCAGTTCACGTGAAGGCCTACATCTACAAGACTTACCAGGTGCTATTTACTCTGTCTGACCGCAAATTAAATTCTATCAAGAATTTTTCTACCGGGCTTGTACTACTTTGTGTACACAGATTTAATCTACTCATGGCATCCATGAAGTACGATCTTCCGCCGCTGGACCGTGACACAAGGTTTACCCTATGGCAAGTCAAGATGCGGGCGTTGTTGGTACAGACCGACTATGATGAAGCACTGGATAGTTTTGGGAAGAACCGAATTGAGAACTAGACTGATGAGGAGAAAAGAATTGATCGTAAGGCTTTGTCAAAAATTCAACTCCATTTGCATAATAATATTTTGCAGGAAGTTTTGAGCGAGAAAACTGCCGCCGCTCTATGGTTAAAGCTGGAAGGGATTTGCATGACAAAAGATCTCACCAGTAAGATGCATCTTAAGAAAAAATTATTCCTGCACAGGTTACCCGAGGGAGATAATGTTTTGAATCATATTTCAGAAATTAAGGAGATTATATCTGATCTAGCTGCAATGGAGGTTAAGTATGAAGAGGAAGATACTGCTTTAATGCTACTTTGTTCACTTCCAAGTTCCTATACCAATTTTAGAGACACCATATTATATAGTCGTGATACTCTCACACTTAATGAAGTTTATGAAGCTTTGAACTCCAAGGAGAAGATGAAATTAATGGTGCCTCATGATGGTTCAAGTTCATCCCAAGCTGAGGGATTATCTGTTCGTGGCAGGACAAAGGAGAAGAACTCCAATAATGGCAACAGAGGCAAAAGTAAGAACGGCCACAGGGGCCGGTCACAATCCAGAGACAAGAAATATTGCATATATTGCAAGAGAGACGGGCATGACATCTCAGAGTGTTTCAAGTTGCAGAATAAGGAAAAGAGGAAAGGTAACAAACAAGGTGAAAATTCTGCTAATGTTGCTCGTGATGATAGTTCCGATGATGCTCTTGTTGTTATTGCTGGATGTGCTGAGACCAATGACAAGTGGGTACTTGACACTGCATGCACTTTTCATATGTGTCCACATAGAGATTGGTTTAATACGTTTGATTCCACTACTTCTGCTAGTTCCGTTTTGGGTTTTGATAATTCACCATGCAAGATTGAAGGCATAGGTTCTATTCGAATCAAGATGTTTGATGGCATAATCAGAACTTTGACAGATGTTTGGTATATTCCAAAGATGAAGAGAAATCTTATCTCTATAAGTGCCCTTGATGCAAAGGGGTACAAGTATTCAGGTGGATATAGTGTTTTGAAGGTCACCAAAGGCTCCCTTGTTGTGATGAAAGGTGACTTAAGTTCGACCAATGGTCTTTATTACCTTCGAGGTTCTACCGTTTCAGGTAACGCTACTCCAGTTATTTCAAAGAATTCTGATTGTGATGCTGCCAACCTTTGGCATATGCGTCTTGGACATATGAGTGAACTTGGTTTAGCAGAGTTAAATAAGAGAGGTCTTCTTGATGGATATGAACCTGGTAAATTGAAATTTTGTGAGCATTGTATCTTCGGCAAGCACAAGAGGGTGAAGTTCAACACTTCTAATCATACAACCGAAGGTATTCTTCATTATGTCCATTCTGATTTATGGGGACCATCTCGCAGAAAGTCACTAGGTGGTGCTAGTTACATGCTGACTATTATTGATGATTATTCGAGAAAAGTTTGGCCTTATTTCTTGAAGCATAAATATGAAGCATTCTCAGCATTTAAGGAGTGGAAGATTATGATTGAAAGACAAACTGAAAAGAAGGTAAAAATACTTCGCAATGATAATGGTATGGAATTCTGTTCGAAGCAATTTAAGAATTATTGCAAGTTTGAAGGCATTGTCAGACACTACACCGTTCCTTATACTCCTCAACAAAATGGTGTTGCTAAGCGTATGAACATGACCATTATTTCCAGAGCCCATTGCATGTTGTCCAATGCAGGTTTGCATAGGCGTTTTTGGGCTGAGGCCGCTTCCACTGCTTGTTATCTCATTAACCGTTCACCATCTATTGCTCTTAATAAGAAAACTCCAATTGAGATATGGTCTGGCTCACCTGCTGATTATTCATAGTTGAGAGTTTTTGGTTGCACTGCTTATGCTCATGTTGATAATGGAAAGTTGGAGCCTAGGGCTGTTAAGTGCATCTTTCTTGGTTATAAGTCTAGTGTTAAAGGTTTTATATTGTGGAATCCTGAAACCCAGAAGGTTGTTATTAGCAGAAACGTTATATTTAATGAATCTACTATGTTACATGATGTTCCATCTACTAATGTTCCCGTTGAGAGTGAACAGCAGACTACTATTCAGCAGACTACTGTTCAGGTGGAGCATGTTATTGATTCAGGTGATACATCTGGTAATGAAATTGTTGATGCACATGATGAACCCGTCGTTAATGATGTCACTCCCACTCTAAATCAGCCTATTGTTCCGCCCAGTTGGAATCTTGCACGTGACAGAGTTAGACGGGGTACTAATAAACCTGACAGGTTAATTGAAGAGTGCAATATTGTTATTTTGCTTTATCTGTTGCAGAAGAAATTGAACGTAATTCTGAGCCTTCTTCATATTCTGAGGCTATTATTTCTGGTGATAGTAATAAGTGGATGACCGCTATGCATGATGAGATGGAATCACTTGAAAAGAATGGCACTTGGGATTTAGTAAGATTACCTAGAAAGAAGAAACATATTCGTTGCAAGTGGGTTTTCAAGAGGAAAGAAGGTGTTTCTTCTAATGATGAGACAAGATATAAAGCAAGGTTAGTTGCTAAAGGTTACAGTCAGATTCCAGATATTGACTATAACGAAGTATTTTCTCCTGTTGTGAAGCATAGCTCTATTCGCACTTTAGTCAATATTGTTGCCATGCATGATTTTGAGCTTGAACAATTGGATGTTAAAACTGCACTTTTACATGGAGAATTAGAAGAGGATATTTATATGGAACAACCTAAAGGTTTTGTTATTCCTGGAAAAGAAAAGCTTGTCTGTAAGGTAAAGAAATCTCTGTATGGATTGAAGCAATCCCCTAGACAGTGGTACAAGAGATTTGACACCTTTATGCTTTCTCAAGGTTTCAAAAGGTCTAATTATGATAGTTGTGTTTATTTGAAAACTATCAATGGTTCAACTATATATTTGCTCCTTTATGTTGATGATATGCTTATTGCTGCAAAGAGTATGTTAGATATTAATGAACTAAAGAAGCAATTGAGTAATGAATTTGAGATGAAGGATTTGGCTGTAGCAAAGAAAATACTTGGCATGGAAATATCCAGAGATAGACCGTCTGGAAAAATATATCTAAGTCAGAAGGGATATATTGATAAAGTTCTTCGTCGTTTTAATATGCATAATGCCAAGCCGGTGAGTACTCCGTTAGCTGCACACTTCAAGTTATCATCAGCCTTATGTCCTAAGTCAGATGCAGATATTGAGTACATGTCTAGAGTTCCTATTCGAGTGAAGTTGGTTCACTTATGTATGCCATGGTTTGTTCTCATCCGAATTTATCATATGCATTGAGTGTTGTCAATAGATACATGGCTAATCACGGAAAAGAGCATTGAAAAGCAGTTCAGTGGATTTTCAGATACCTGCGAGGTACTTCTAATGCTTATTTACAGTTTGGGAGAACTAGAGATGGACTTGTTGGTTTTGTTGATTTTGATTTTGGTGGTGATTTGGATAAGAGAAGATCGCTCACAGGTTATGTTTTCACCATTGGTGGTTGTGCTGTGAGTTGGAGAGCAACTTTGCAGTCTATTGTGGCATGTTCCACTACTGATGCCGAGTATATGGCTATTTCTGAGGCATGTAAAGAAGCTATCTGGTTGAGAGGTTTGTACACTAAGCTTTGTGGAGATTCATCTTGCCCTACCATATTTTCTGATAGTCAAAGTGCCATATATCTTACAAGGAATCCAATGTATCATAAGAGGACAAAGCACATTGATGTCAGATTCCATTATATTCGAGATGTTGTTGTTGAAGGTAATTTGAAGGTATGCAAGATAAGTACTCATGATAATCCTGCCGATATGATGACAAAGCCAGTTCCTACCAATAAGTTTGAGCTTTGCTCAGGCTTAGTTGGCATTTCTCACTAGTCCTATGGACTTTGACGCACAAGGTGTTTATGCTGATTTGGATGAAGTTATTTACTTTCTTCGATTACTGGAGAGAATTTGGATCAAGGTGAAGATTGTTAAATTGTGATCCAAATTATACCGTGTTGGACTAGACGTAGTACAACTGGTGTGGGCCTTTGCGTTGACGTCGACGCGTACGAGTACAACTCGTTTACTTGTCCTACAAGGACTCTTATGTATTGCCCTCATATATAGCCCATGTAGTCGCACCTCAGACGGTCTGTCGTCTCATGCTTGTAATACTCCTCCATCATAGTGATTGCGCCTTCATGCGTCCGTGGTTTTCTCCCGCAAAGGTTTCCACTAAAAAACCGTGTCTCTCTGTCTCGTTTATTTCTCGTTATTATCTAACAGCTCTAGCCCCGGAAGTCATTCAAAAAGGACAATTTATGAAATATTTTCAGACTGGAGTCATTCTATGTTGAAGTTAGAAAAGGGCCAGTTTCGTTCATTTCCACATCAAATCACACATTATTAGGATCAGGATGATGTTGTATTGTCGTGGTCGATCCACAGGAGTGTGGCGTGGACGCCGCGTCGCGCGGTATAGACAACGTCCATTCGAGAAAACATACCCAAGTGGCATCTGCTGCTAAAACATCCAAATCGGGCTTTCTTTAGAAGAACAAATTTTATAACTCATAAAGGATGGCGCATGATCTGGCCATCCCTTGATGCTGACGAGCAGATCATCGCAGAATAGCAACAATGTGGATGAGTAGTTAGGAGTTCTTTTTCTTGGACTAGTTACGAGTTGGTGGTGTTACAGTGTTATGCTGGTATGTGGGGCTTAGAAAGCAATCAGTATGGAAAGGCTTGCGCAGTGCTCCCAATAATTTTGGTTTCTATAGCTAATAAGTACCTTCAATTAGTATATGCTACAGTACATACGTACTACAACACAAGCAATTAAAGTGAACCCCGATCCGGTAATCAGATCTCAACAAACTCTGACATGTGAGCGGTGGTGATGCGTAGGGGACGGCGGTGTGATGCGTCGTCTACGATGCCGGCTGGGATTCTCCGTGTCATCCTGACGCTCAGTGGCGGCAAGGGTGTATGGGCACCGGTACACCTTTCAATGGAGGGAGATGACACGTAGATGGTGCGTTACATGGACTGTGGTGGCACGGGGGTTGTGCGGCTGTACCTTACAGAGCGTCGTGCGCTGCTCCGTGACACAGGATCTCCTCACTTCCACCTGCCCTTCACGAATCCGATGGATCGCACCATGCCACCGTCTTAGAGCATCTATAATTGGACGCCTCATTTCTTATGGATGACACCATGCCACCGTCTTAGAGCATTTGTAATTGGACGCCTCATATCCGTTCTAAACACCCGGACGGGCTGCCCGGTTGCCGGACGCAAAAACCACACCCAATCGGTCCTCGTAAATCCGGCTGCCCGAGATGGCCGGCACTTCATATATCTGGGGCGGATATTGGAACACCCGGACGTGTTCGTCACCTCGGCTTTGACAAAACCGGACCCATTCAAAATCCTCTTAAATTGACTTCTTCTCCGCTTCGACCGAAACCCTAATGCCTCCGCGCAGCCATCCACCTCCTCCCTTGCTCGCCGTCCTCGTCCGTCGTCGCTAATGTCGTCACCAACAACCCTGTTCGCTGCCATGGCCTTGGACGATGCCTCGGCAGAATCGGTCGGGCTCCCCAGCCTAGTGGTTCCTCACAAGGAGGAGAACCCTGCCCGGAAGGACCGCCGCTGGAGGTAGCAAGAACGTGAGGCGGCAGCGAAGGCAGCTGCGGAGGTGGCCGGTCCTGAGATGGCATTCATGCCAGGTGCTAAGGACATGGACTTTATCGCGACAACCACCAATCCGGAGGTTGTGGCCGCGGGGACAAATAACTTGTTGGCGGAGCCTGACTCCGTTCCGCCTTCCAAATGGATGAGCATCCCAGATTTGTGCTTCTCACAAGCTGTCCCTGGCGCATCCACAATAGTCGACTCGCCGCAGCTCCAAAGGCATCGGGCGTCGCCGGGCAATGCCGGCTCTGGGCATGCCCACACGTTGTTCGACGAAACGCCCGACCAAGACCCCGGTACAATCTTTGCCCATTTACAATTTGAATTTGTGAATTCTTTTGTTGCACATACCATCGTACCAAACTTGTAGGACGATAGTTAAATTATGATGCATATTGTGGGAACAAATATTGCATGACATGATAAATGATGGTCAAGAGTCTTTGCAATTTACCATGGAGGATACCAATTCCTCGGTGTTTGAATTTGGGCAAACATCACACACTAAAACGAACAAGAAAGTTGATGTGAAAGTAGTGAAGCCTAGAGGTCCTTCACTCACACAATTTGAAGATGGTTTGTTGTGTGAAAGTTGGTGTGACACAAGCATGGATCCATTATGTGAAATCGAGCAAAAAGGAGAGACATATTGGGAAAAATCAAAAAATTCACAAACTTCAAAAGCACTGTGCGAAGCCACACCCAATCGTTACCAACCACGTGTCACATGCTCTCTCCAACATAGATGGTCACTCATTCAAGAGGCTGTGGGCAAATTTGTTAGTTATCTTAAACAAGTTGTTGGCCGGAACCAAAGCGGCATCAAAGTTCAAACCCATGCAACTTTGGCAGCGGCATTGTACCATCAAGTGAAGAAGTAGGCGTTCACTTTTTCACATTGTTGGATGAAATTGAATGGGAAGCCCAAGTGGTAGACTGTCCTCAAGGGTATTGAAAACGGCACGAAGAAGATAAAGAAAAACAATGGGTCTAGCTCCGCTCAATCAATTGGACTCGATGAGGAAGAAGAAGAAAATGATGAGGCAGACATGCAAGCAAATGTGTCAAAAAGAAACCGGCAGGTGATGGGAAACAAGTGGGAGAAGGAGAGGATGGCACGCGAAGGCGCGGCAAGAAAAATGTCCACCACTTGGACGGGCATTTTTTCCGCCAAGGAGGTGAAGAAGGAGGAAAGGTACAAGATGTTCATCGATGTGCAAAGAGGGAAGATGGAGTACGACCGGGAGAGGTTGATCTTGGAGAAGAAAAAAGTAGAATTGAAGAGGCAAGAGAAGGTTGAAAAATAGGAGCTTGAACAAACGGTGACAATGTATGATCTTGAGCTTGAGAAAGAGAAGTTGCAGCTTGTAAGAGAGGCGGCGGAGTCAAGGATCATGTTGCAGGATATCAACCTCTTGGATGATGAAGGGAAGAAGTGGTTGCTCCGCAAGAAGAGGATCAATGACCGAGACAATTGAAGTCATTGATTCATTCATGTATCGCTTATCTATGTATGAACTACTGAATTTTATTTTGGTATGTAATGAATTTATTTGGGCTACACTATCTTTGTATTGTTGAATTTATAATGAATTTGCATTGTATGATCGACGTGCATAAATTTGCATGGATTTAGGTATTGATATATAGGAAGTGTGGTTGTGGATGCGGGCAAATGGAGACTTGCCCGGCGCTATCTGCAGGCAGTCCGGGCACATGCGCGGATATATAGGGGCTCACATTTGCTACTTGTGATTGTAGATGCTCTTTTTTTTAGGAGAAGGCATCATATTATCTTTTTTTTCGAAAAGGGGGATCTCCCCGGCCTCTGCATCAGAATGATGCATACGGCCATCTTATTACCAAAATAAAAGGTTCCAACAAGGTTCCAAAGTCTCGGACTGAAAAGTAATAAAAAGACAGCTCACACAGAGCTAAAAGAGGCTAAGCACACAGACTAGCCAAGATAAATACGCCACAACCGGCTGGCTAAAGATAGATAGGGAAACTAATTGCCTATCCTATTACATGACCGCCATCCAAACCGGTTGAAGATATCCCGAGCTACCATCTCCCAGCGGATAGATCCAGTAACCAAACGCTCCCTGGCCTCCATCGGAGTGAGTAGCGACCATGAACGGATCACGGCCGTAGCTCGGAAAATAACCTGGAAAAAGTGAACACGTGATGTTCTGTTAAAAACCAAATCATTCCTGCAAGTCCAGATAGTCCACAACAAAGCGCAAACTCCAACACAAATATGTCTCGCTAATTCAGGCTCAATCCCAGTGAGCCATGTCCCAAATAACGAAGTGACAGAAATCGGTGGAGTAATATTAAAAGCAATGTGAACCGTCCGCCAAAGTACTCTGGCCAATGGGCAATCAAAAAAGAGATGTTTGATCGTCTCGTCCAGATCACAGAAGCTACACCTCGTAGGTCCTGTCCAATTACACTTAATCAAATTATCCTTGGTTAAAATAACCTGTTTATGGACAAACCACATAAACACTTTTATTTTCAAAGGAACTTTGACAGCCCAAACATGCTTGGAGGTAGGAATGGAGCTCGAATTAATTACATCAATATACATTGATTTAACCGTGAATACTCCAGACTTAGTTAGTTTCCAGCGTAATTCATCGGGGTGTTGAGAAAGCTGGACATCCATTAGTCGCCGAACTAAACGAAGCCAATCTTCCCAACGATTGCCCATTAACGACCGTCTGAACTGAATATTAAGGGGGGTGGATTGAAACATCGTAGCAACGAACACCCCACGTCGTTGAACAATGCGATATAAAGACGGATATTGAATGGCTAAGGGTGTCTCGCCGAGCCAAGTATCCTCCCAGAAGCGCGTAGTAGCGCCGTTGCCAATAACAACCTTTGTCCTATTAAACAGAGATTGTTTGACTTTCATCAGGCCTTACCAGAAAGGCGAGTCAGTTGGCCTGACTGTGACCTGGGACAAGGACTTAGTCTGTAGGTACTTGCCGCGAAGGATCTGGGCCCACATGGCATCAGTCTCAAAAGAAAGCTTCCACAGCCACTTGCTAAGAAGGCATCTGTTCTTAACTTCAAGATTCTCAATACCAAGACCCCCTTGGTCTTTCGGTCGACAGATGATATCCCATTTTGCAAGTCTGTATTTTCTTTTGAGATCATCACCTTGCCAAAAGAAACGCGATCGATAAAAGTCCAGTCTTTTCCTAACACCAACTGGGACTTGAAAGAACGATAAGAGAAACATAGGCATACTCGTGAGCACCGAATTAATCAGAATTAACCGGCCTCCATATGACATGAGTTTTCCCTTCCAGCAACTCAGTTTCTTCTCAAACCGGTCTTCGATGCATTTCCATTCTCTATTGGTCAGCTTTCTATGGTGAATTGGAATACCTAGATACGAGAAAGGTAAAACCCCCAAGTCGCACCCAAACAATTGCCGATAAGCCTCCTGTTCGTCTTTGGCTCTACCAAAGCAGAACAGCTCGCTCTTATGAAAGTTAATCTTTAACCCGGTCAATTGTTCGAACAGGCATAACACCAGCTTCATATTTCTCGCCTTGGCTAGGTCATGCTCCATAAAGATGATTGTATCATCAGCGTACTGAAGGATGGATACACCTCCATCAACCAGATGAGGTACCAAGCCACCCACTTGACCATTCTCCTTAGCCCTTCCTATCAAGATTGCTAACATATCAACCACAATGTTAAACAAGATAGGGGACATCGGATCTCCTTGTCTTAGGCCTTTATGTGTCTGGAAGTAATGACCGATATCATCATTCACTTTAATTCCCACACACCCTTTTTGTGTAAATGATTCAACCTGGCATCGCCAGACTTCATCAAAACCTTTCATTCGCAATGCCTGTTGGAGAAATGGCCATTTAACCTTATCATACGCTTTCTCGAAATCCACCTTAAAAATGACACCATCTAACTTCTTGGAATGGATTTCATGGAGCGTTTCATGAAGGACGACCACCCCTTCAAGGATGTTTCGGTCCGGCATGAAAGCAGTTTGGGAGTGCTGCACCACAGAATGCGCAATCTGTGTGAGCCTATTAGTCCCGACCTTGGTGAATATTTTAAAACTAACATTGAGAAGGCAGATCGGCCTGAACTGCTCAATTCTCACAGCATCCGTCTTCTTAGGAAGCAGTGTGATAGTTCCAAAATTCAAGTGAAATAATTGAAGCTGTCCAGAGAACAGATCATGAAACATAGGTAACAAATCCCCCTTAATAATATGCCAGCACTTCTTGTAGAACTCCGCCGGAAATCCATCCGGTCCGGGAGCCTTATTATTTTTCAACTGTGCTATAGCATCAAACATCTCCTTCTCCGAAAACGGGGCAACCAGAATATCATTTTCAGCAGCCGAAAGTTGAGGCACATCCTCAGTTCTGGACTCATCGAGAGATACACAATTATCCTTCGGAGGTCCAAATAACTGCCTATAATACTCGGTTATATATGTTTTAAGGTTATTCTGTCCTACAATAGTGCCCTCATCTTGTTCAAGTTGGAATATTCTCTTCTTTCTGTGCTTACCATTAGCAATCAGATGAAAGAATTGAGTATTCGCGTCCCCTTGGACCACTTTGCGAACCTTGGCCCGCAAAGCCCACTTCAATTCTTCTTCGCGGAGAAGTTCTTTCAACCTCTTCTCTGCATCAGTTTTAACCTGGAGCTCAGCAGGCATCAAAATCGTGGATTCGGCCTTAACGTCCAGATTCTGTATAAGAGAGAGGAGCCTGTCCTTTTCAATCTTATATACCCCACTAAGGTGCTTAGCCCAACCCCGTAAGAAGTTTCGCAAACTCCTAATCTTATTTTGCCAACGCTCAACCGCGGTCCTACCGCCTACACCCTTCGCCCATTCACTAGCGATCAGGTCTAGGAACCCTTCACGTTCGAACCAGGCCATCTCAAAGGAAAAGGTGTTTTTTTCCCACGTGGTTCGGCTCCCCTGAGTCAACAAACAGGGGTGTGTGATCGGAAAAACCCCGAGAAAGAGCTTGAACCGTCACAAGCGGGAACTTCTGTTCCCACTCCACACTCGCAAGAACGCGATCAAGCTTCTCGTAAGTCGGGTTGGGCAAAGAGTTAGCCCAGGTAAACTTTCTACCAGAAAGCTCTATCTCCCTTAGATCCAAGCTTTCAATAATAGTATTGAACATGAACGACCACCTGCTGTCAAAGTTATCATTATTCTTCTCCTCTCTCCTCCTAATGATGTTGAAATCACCCCCAACTAAGATTGGAAGCTGTTCGGACCCACAAATCCGAACAAGATCCGCCAAAAATTCTGGTTTAAGCTCGGGCTGTGCGGCACCATAAACCGCCACCAATGCCCAGTTGAAACCATCAGCCTTAGACCCGACTCGAAACTTAACCGCGAAGTCACCCATCACTACACTCCGGACTTCAAGCGAATCGCATCCCACACCCAGCAAGATACCACCCGATCTTCCTCGCGGAGGGAGGCAATGCCAATCAAAATCAACACCACCTGCAAGAGAGGAAAGGAACTGGGGCGCAAAGTTATCTCTACCAGTTTACGATAGAGCAATAAAATCTAAACGATGCTCCAGAGAAGCCTCAGCAAGAAACCTTCTTTTAGCCAAGTCTTTCAGACCTCTGCTATTCCAAAAGATTCCTTTCATCACTCATCATGAAATTTTTTAGTCGTCCGAATCCTAGCACTCCTACGAACAGCAGAAGCGGGGTAAATTTTCCGTTTCCACTTACGCTTGGGTTTACTAAGTCCTGACTCCCGATCCTCATAACCGGGCTCAGCGGAACAAACAACTGCATTCTCTAAGGGCATATCATCGTCCTCCGACTCATGATTGGATGGTGCTAGATCCACACACATATTATCGAGCACTCTAACCCCTAATGCATTAATCTCATTGTCACTCATGGGTTTAACCGCTGCAATATTACGAATAGTTTCTAAGGCACGCTCCGCCTCCAAATCTAACAAATCATTCACCGACATGGAAATCTCACTATCTGTAGCCCCAAGTGAAACTCCTAATTGGTTTGCATTATTTATAATTTCCTCAGGAGAAAAATGCAATAAAGAATTAGATATGTTGACGGACATACCAGTAGAGATCGCAGCATCATGAAGCTTGGCCGCCCTCATAGCGCACCTCTGCTGCATGTCATCAACCTCCGGAAGCTCCTGAATGCGGGCACTCATCCGCCTCCCCGCCGAGGCCGGGTCCGGGATCCCGCCAAAAGCAACAACCTCTTCCCTAGTAACCCCTCGCGCTGAAACCCGCGAAGGGTCAACCAAGGAAACCGGAGGAGGCGCTTGCGGGCTCCCATGCCCCTCGGACAGGTGCCCCAAGCCGAGACCCATAACAACGGGTACGCAGGGAGGAGGCTCGGACCTCCTGACCGCCGTCGAGGAAGGAGGAGTCAGGGCCGCCTGCCCCACACCCCCCTCCCCCAACGCCACCAGAGGCGCGGGCGCCACCACAGGGGAAGGAAATGCGGTCCTCCTGACCGCCGGCGAGGAAGGAGTCAGGACCGCCTGCCCCATACCCCCCTCCCCCAACGCCACCAAAGGCTCGGGCGCCGCCACTGGCGAAGGAGATGCGGTCCTCCTGACCGCCGGCGAGGAAAGAGGAGTCAGGGCCACCTGCCCCAAATCCCCCTCCCCCGACGCCACAGAAGGCGCGGGAGCCAACCAAAATCCTCACCGACGATGTCCGCACGGAGCATCCAGCCAGTGCCCCACCGGCATCCTCAAACTCCAACAAAGGTAGTGACTGCTCAAACGCCTCATCAGAATATACCCGGTCACTCCAAAGTCTGGGAGGGGCAGAGGCTGGCTCAAATGACCCGAACCGCAACGAGGTCATAGGCACCGATGGTGAAGGTGCCGACTCAACCCCGGTCCCATCCCCGGACTGAGCCACAGGACGGGAACCGTTAGTCCCCTCACGGGTCGCCTCGTCAGTCGGAGCCCCTTCCGCTCCCGCACTGTCGTCCCCCTCGTGCATGCCAACATCATTCCCAATCATTGCGTCAGCAAACAGGGCAGCGTCCTCAAACTCGATCTCAAGAGGAAACACCTCTCCTCTATAGGTCCAGTTAACCACATCAGGCACAAACTCAATATCCAAAACGCTCACTAAGATGCGTGCCACTCCATGTGCACGAGTAAAGGCCATATCCACTTTCTCCGTCTTGCCAACCATAATGCCCATACTGGCCACGACTCAAACATCCTGCAAAGGCTTAGATGGAGCCCCCGAAAACCTCAACCAGACCTGCGTAAGCGGCTTTCCTTTAGGTTCCACCCGCTGCCACTCATGGAACTCCAGAATGCACCTAGTGCCAGGAACTCTGCATAAACCAAAACTCAACAGTCGCTGCAGATCGTCCACTGAAGGAAACTCCACCTTAAAAACCTTGGCCTCGAGGGGAACGAGCTCCCAATGGAAGTCTCCCAGTGCCAGTTCCTGAAGCCTCTGCACAATCTGAGCCTCCGAAACCTCACCCTGAGTAGCTTTGACAACCCCGGTGGTCAAGCTCAAAGTCTCCTCCGGAGTCTCTCTCGCAGCCGGGGACTCAAAGAACATAAGTTCAGCACAATAAACTCCATACATAGTCAAAGATGGAGCCTGGTCACGCAACAATGGGCAGTCCCCCGAGGCATGTGCCGGCTTACCACAGGACTCACACAGCTCTGCCACGCAATCAGCAATGAAGTGGCCCTTCTCACCACAACGGTAGCAAAGCATCCTTTCCTTCTTACGCGCCCACTTGGACGCCCTTTCAGCCTCAGACCTGTCTGTAGCCTCAGTCACACTCCCAGTCGCCGGAGCCTCAACATTGGCTAAAGCCGCTACCACCTCCATTGCCTGGGGAGGGAGCTCCGCGGTAGCGTTATCGGTCTTCCGTACTGACTCCGCTTGGTCAACAACTGCCGAAGGCGGCGGCGGTCTGCGATGATACCTCCCGCGTCCACCGCCCCGACCACCGCGATGTCCACGGTGACCCCCTCTCTGGCGGTGATCCGGACCGGAAGCACCCTCAACAAAACCTCCTGGAGGCCCGAGAAACGGTCTCTCAGCAGACCCGTCACTCTGCCAGGCATAACCACGTCCTCCACCCGTGGATGAGGAACCACGATGTTGTCCATCTCCATACACATCATAACCATCGTCTCCCCACTGGCCTCGTGGCGGATCATAGGAGCCTCAAGTGTTCGAATTCTGCGTCGTCTGCGATTGTCCCGAACGTTTGTGAGCAGGCCTCGCGACGAAGTGAGGCGGAGGCGCGCCACAAGGCTGACCGGTCGACGGCGTTTGCACAGCCCCAAGGGCCGCACCACCCCGGCCTGCAGTAGCCACAACAGCCGCGCCCGGCGCCTGAGGGCGAGGCCCATCCCGACCCGCGGCCGGCTGCGCCACGGAAGCCAAACCTGGCGCCGGCGGCCTCAGCCCGCCCCTACCGGCCATAGCTTGCAAAGGTTGCCCCGGCGGCCGAGCGCCCAAGCGGCCATTACCACGACCCTGGGTGGCCTGAGTTGCACCACTGCCCGCCGGCGGTCTCTGGCCGGGCGGCACCAGGGCACCGCGCCCAGCACCCGCCACCGGCGGCGGAGTAGCCCCGCCCCGACCTGCTGGAGCAGAGGCGGCTTGCGTCTTGGCTGGCGGCGCCGCAGCCCCGCGGCCGGCCATGGCCAGCAAGGGTCGAATCCTCCTAGCCCGACCCGAGCCACACGTCGGGAAGCCGCGAGTCCCGCACCTTAGGACACGTGCATCCCTTCCAGAACCAATCCGAGGGAAGCCAGGCGCAGCAACCTTGCGAACCCTAGCCGCCCTGGACGAACGAAACAGACGAGGAAGTGCAGGACTAGTCGAACTCATCGACTCGATCACATGCACGTCGCTAGCCTCCTCGATAGGCCGTTCGGTCACCTGGCTAAGGTCCTGGGCCTCATACCCAGTCCTAGTCAGGCCCGTCTCCTTTTCGCATAACGTCAGCCCAACCCGGCCCAGAAGCTCGTTCAAACGAGAGGATCGAGCAGCCCCGACACCGATCGCCGTGATCACCGGCGCGATCGCCGCGTTTGCCGCCGGCACCGGCCCGGCGACTGCCCGGCGGCCTTTCTTCTTCCTCACCACCGTAGTCCAAGCCTCCGGACGGATCAAATCGAAAAGTGTGAGATTTGGTAGACATACCTTAGGGAGGGGACCTTTCCATGGCCGGATCGCCGACGCCGCCGTCCTCCGATGAACGACTCGCCGGATCATTTCTTTCTTCTCCCCCGCGTGTAGTCCAATCCTTGCTGGATCATCAGGGGGCAGTACTCTGTCTAGAGTTGTTGCCACCTCCTCCTCATCGTACCCTACATTGAAAAATTCACATACCAGATCGGAAGGCGTCGGCGACGGCGGTGTCTCCGGCGGTTCCGGCGAGATTGCATCCATCTCTCCATCCCCGTCGTCCTCATCGTCGGCGAGTACCCAGAACCGCCCTCCGAACCGCCGCCTAGCACCATGGTGTGCGGGCCGGCCGGAGGCAGCAGTCGCCCCTCCAGTCGCCTCACCCATCAGTCGCCCCTCCGCTCTCCCTAGAGACATTAGTCACATCTGACATGCATGATGTCTTCGGTGCTATCCTTTAGCATGGCGACAGAGCTAGGATTTCTTTTTGTGGGAGCCAATGAAACATCTAATCCATAGTTCCATACTGATAAAATTTGAGAATTTTTTGCAACATGGGGGAGTCATGGCCCCCGTCCCTGGCCACGAACATGGTAGGTGCGTGTGGTGATGCCAAATTGAGTGAAGCCCCTCATTTGAGAGTCTAGTGTGGTGTATGCACGTCACTTTTTCAAAAGTTTTTGATATAATCATCAAACATCGTGACAGTACAAAGAATACAAGAAGTAATAAAATTATATCCTTGTTCGTAGATCATTAACGACAACTACAAGCACTGAAAGCTTTTCGACTACGTGTCGTCATCATCGCCCCTCCCTCACTAGAGCCAGGCAAACCTTGTTGTAGTTGACAATCAGAAAATTATCATGCTAAGGTCACAAAGGACCAGCACACCGGAACATCAACCGTCACTGATGAAAAGAAGTATAGATCGAAAGGATCCAAACATTTATATAGGCGAAAGCAGACGAACGAAGAACGGATCCAAACAGATGCAACGAAGACAAACACCGACCGAATCCCGCAAGATGCCGGAGACATAGCTCCACGCGCCATCCGACGACGCTAGACACACCGTCGGGATGAGGGCTAGGCGGAGAGAATCTTATTCCATCTTTACAGAGCCGTCGTCACTTCGCCCTCCTGAACAGGACAAACCGTAAACAAGCTAAAAAATACCTAAAACGAAGCAGGAGTCTTCCCGCCGGCAAGTGTCGAGATCCAGCATGCTTCCATCACCTTATTGAAGATGTTTTCATGTTTTCTCTTAGAAACACATGTAATTCTATTTGTAATACTCACAATCATTGTAGATACAATACTTTAGGTCTAACATCCAAGAAAATACAAACTAATATTTAACTAAAAATATGTCTCTTGAAGACAACTTTGTGCTATCAATCTTTGCAAGACAAAATACCCTCGGGACATTAGTAAAGAGACTGTAATTATACCAAACCAGCAATATTGTCACCTATTAACCCGCACGAACTTGAATACCAATAATGATTTCTAAGAGTCCCTTGAGCCACCCATCAAAAAGATGAGAAACTGTGAGTAATGGATGTACTTGGACCAGCATGATCCTCTAGAAATGTAGGATGTCGAATCACATGATCTTCATCGTACAGTGGAGGAATTATCCAAATTCCACAAAAAATCAAGCCAACAAAAATAGCATAACGCAACAAAATAAACACATCAAATATGAATAAACAAATATGCAAGGACACATACCTCTCTAGCTCCATGGTACAATTGAAGAAAGAACTAGAATAAGTTTATTTGCAAAAAAGAAAAAGCACCACAAGACGCTGACGAAGAACACATAACTCTTGTAGGTCCGTGGTCGCCCACCTTTCAACGCCAAGATGGCAGCTAGAGGTGAGGGGACCGAAAGTTTCTCCGGTAGTGGCTCTAACCGTGTTCTTATCTTTTTGTTTTTTTGAAGACACCCCCATGTGGTTCAGGCATTATCTAATTGGGTCCTTCTCCAGTGTCCCTTCTCCGGTCCATGCGATGGCCTTGGAGATGTTATCGCATAATTTTGGGCCTTCGCATCTTCATTGGCGACGAGTGACCATTTTGGGTGCAAATATCCACATCCGGGTAACCGGCATTTCTTATTTCAGTTGTGAAATGAGTAATTTAGCCATGGAGTTAGCATATGAGTTGGGTAGTTGTGACCTTGAGTATTCATCATGGCCTTTTCTTCTTTCACTTTTAGCTTCTTGTGAGTGCATTGGTTATGTAAATCCTCTCTAGTTTGTCATCGTGTTGTTGGAGGCTGGTCTTATACTGCTATCATGGATTAGAAGGAGGGTTGGCAGCATAAGTTTCAGTCATAGTTTGATAACTGAAAAGACAAACCATACTTTAAAACTTTAAATATTGTCAAATACACATCTAACGAATAGTATCTCACTAGTCCTATGTGCAGATGATCCGCCTTTGTTTCGTAAATTCTTTGTAATTTTTATTTGAGATTTTCTGACATGAAAATACCGAGGTGAACATGGTTTCACTGCACCCATGTGAATAGTAAATAAAAAATATTGTAAATTTTTTATTTATATAAGATTCTAGGGTATCGAACTTGGTATATCATTCTACTCAGTGAAGTTTCCTGAAGTATTGACACCTTTGGCACTCTTAATGAACAAAATACAAATGAGACCTTACTATTTAGCAAATAGTGCTTTTTAATATAGTTTCGATTTTTTCCCCCTTTTTCCAATTTACCACGGATGTCATTTCTTCGTAAAACTTCTCACACCAATACCTTCACAAACCGGACAACTATGTATGTTACAAAAAAATCAGATTTAAAAAATTCTAGTATTTTTTTATTTTACTTTTCTAACAGGTGCGCATGGAACCATGTTCCAAACATTCGTGTTGACATGGCTATAAAATGCTGTATTGCCCCGCACCAACCGATACCTTGAGAGGAATAGTGCAGTTGGTACTCCCCGTGAAAAATAGCCCCGATCGACGCTTGTGTTACAAGGGCACGCGTATCAAGCTAGGTGCATGGCTACATCCAGTAGATTATAGGTGATCGGCTGATGCAGCGGAGTTTGCACCATACTGTGATCTGATCAAACGGCACGGTTCTTTAGGCGCAAAAAACTAAAGAACAACGTTATATTTGCCTCCATCTGCGATGTTCACTAGCTTCTTCCTTCCTCTTCACCTAACTTCTGGTGCTATTTGACATGTTGTGGCGTTTGATTCCTTCGGTTCTTCACTGCATTGACACAATTGCTCCTACGGCAGTGAAATTGGTTATTTCGGTTCTTTAGGTTTTTGACAAATACGCTTCTTTGAAATTGACAACCAAATCAATCTATTCCCTCCGTCCGTAAAAACTTGTCCAAGCTTGTCCCTCAAATGAGAGACAAGTTTTTTCAGACGGAGGAAGTGCTAATTGAGTGGGACCGATAGTTTGGATCACCGAAACTCCGGCTCAGTTTTCGTTCTAACCAGAGTGACCGAAGTGGAGATTATGTTTGCGACTAGCTGTTGTAAGCATGTATTGTGTCTACACCCACAAAAAAAATTGTTTGCTTGCAACTATAGCAGCCTTTCCCGCAAAAAAAAAAACTATAGCAGCCTATTCACGGAACGACTATACTCGCTTATTGCGGGTGTTAGCGTCGCGCCGCTCACTTGGGCCGGCTTATAAAAGCAACTGCAGCAAAGCCATCAAAATCGTAGTCCGTCACCAAAACTGATTGAGGTGCCCTCTATGATATTTTGAAGACTGCGAAGAATGCAAACTCAGATTCCTTAAAGTTGTAGCCTTGAGATGTTTCAAAAAAATAAAGTTCTGGCCTTGATAATTTTTCGGTTTCTCCCATGTTTATGCATATGCTGTCTTGTTGATCATCAATTTCACATAGATGTTAGTATGTTTCGTGATTCAACATCACACACTTCAGCAACATTTCAAACCAAACCATATTTTTCAAGTTCAAATTCAAGTTTAAACATAACATAAGTTCCAAATGCATGAACAAAAGGTGAAGTATTATGCAACACCAAAGTTCAACCAAAAGGAATCATCATGCACACATCCAACCGCCATGAAAAATCACATGTTGCCGGCACCATTGCATTCTCCCAAGTGTACAACCCTCCCTCCTCCCGTGTGTTTGCATCTCCATGGCATCCTAGAAGCAATGATCTTCAATTGCCTCATCTCCCAAAAATGGTCTCGCCTTATCATCCGTGGTTTTTGGATCCAACATTATGAAACGGTTCTCTTTTGCACCGACACCCTCCATCTCTTGCGGGTTTTTTTTTCGTTCATTTGTTCCCATCGCGCCAATTTCTCTCGTTGCCTCTTCTCCGCCAACTCCTTTTTGGTTTGCATCTATTGAGCCGCCAGTTCCTTGGCATTGATAACTCATCAATCTTGTCTTTCATAGCCTCTGCCTCTCCTTGTCTGTTAAGCATCTCCTTTGACAAAATCATGCTGGATCGGACGACCAAAGCTGGCAGCCAGCCGATGAAAAGCTAAAATCGGTGGTTGAATATGAACATTTTCCTAGAAAAATGCATGTCAATTGAGCAAATTTCCCATGGGTTCACTACACTCTGGTCCAGATCCCACATGCCAGCGAAGCGAGTGGGTATCATAGACACATCCGGCAACACAGAAAGTACAACCAAGCGACATGTTTTAAGAGCGAGCACCGAGTCGGACAAGTCGCAAGCAGCTAACAGCCAGAGGTCCAATCCAGTTAAAACTGACGCTAGCCTACTACACAGATGGTTGCAAATGGTTGGCGAAAAAAGCAAGACAAGACAGATTTGCAGCAGTACATACATCAATACACGCAATCATCCAGAAGTATCTATCTGAACAAATGGCGAGGCAATAACACGGCAACGAGCATTCTGTCTCAGCTCCAAGATAATTTACTGTCTTCTCACTCCAGAAGCGACGCCATCTTCGCAGAAACCAATGTGACGACATAGGTACAATCTAGGTAGCAACAGAAACATCTGCAAGATGAGCAAACAACTAGTGTTTATGTAAAAGCAGATACTCAAAAGATGGTAGACATTCTAATCCCCCACCCCAAAAAAGATGGTATACGAACCCGCAATTAATCCAAAAATGCGATAAAGATACTAACATCTATCTTAACTACTTTGAGATGGTAGTACTCAAAAGGTGGTGGATATTCTAACAGAAAAAGCACCACAAGACGCTGACGAAGAACACATAACTCTTGTAGGTCCGTGGTCGCCCACCTTTCAACGCCAAGATGGCAGCTAGAGGTGAGGGGACCGAAAGTTTCTCCGGCAGTGGCTCTAACCGTGTTCATTTCTTTTTGTTTTTTTTGAAGACACCCCCATGTGGTTCAGGCATTATCTAATTGGGTCCTTCTCCAGTGTCCCTTCTCCGGTCCATGCGATGGCCTTGGAGATGTTATCGCATAATTTTGGGCCTTCGCATCTTCATTGGCGACGAGTGACCATTTTGGGTGCAAATATCCACATCCGGGTAACCGGCATTTCTTATTTCAGTTGTGAAATGAGTAATTTAGCCATGGAGTTAGCATATGAGTTGGGTAGTTGTGACCTTGAGTATTCATCATGGCCTTTTCTTCTTTCACTTTTAGCTTCTTGTGAGTGCATTGGTTATGTAAATCCTCTCTAGTTTGTCATCGTGTTGTTGGAGGCTGGTCTTATACTGCTATCATGGATTAGAAGGAGGGTTGGCAGCATAAGTTTCAGTCATAGTTTGATAACTGAAAAGACAAACCATACTTTAAAACTTTAAATATTGTCAAATACACATCTAACGAATAGTATCTCACTAGTCCTATGTGCAGATGATCCGCCTTTGTTTCGTAAATTCTTTGTAATTTTTATTTGAGATTTTCTGACATGAAAATACCGAGGTGAACATGGTTTCACTGCACCCATGTGAATAGTAAATAAAAAATATTGTAAATTTTTTATTTATATAAGATTCTAGGGTATCGAACTTGGTATATCATTCTACTCACGTGTGAAGTTTCCTGAAGTATTGACACCTTTGGCACTCTTATTGAACAAAATACAAATGAGACCTTACTATTTAGCAAACAGTGCTTTTTAATATAGTTTCGATTTTTTCCCCTTTTTCCAATTTACCACGGATGTCATTTCTTCGTAAAACTTCTCACACCAATACCTTCACAAACCGGATAACTATGTATGTTACAAAAAAAATCAGATTTAAAAAATTCTAGTATTTTTTTATTTTACTTTTCTAACATGTGCGCATGGAACCATGTTCCAAACATTCGTGTTGACATGGCTATAAAATGCTGTATTGCCCCGCACCAACCGATACCTTGAGAGGAATAGTGCAGTTGGTACTCCCCGTGAAAAATAGCCCCGATCGACGCTTGTGTTACAAGGGCACGCGTATCAAGCTAGGTGCATGGCTACATCCAGTAGATTATAGGTGATCGGCTGATGCAGCGGAGTTTGCACCATACTGTGATCTGATCAAACGGCACGGTTCTTTAGGCGCAAAAAACTAAAGAACAACGTTATATTTGCCTCCATCTGCGATGTTCACTAGCTTCTTCCTTCCTCTTCACCTAACTTCTGGTGCTATTTGACATGTTGTGGCGTTTGATTCCTTCGGTTCTTCACTGCATTGACACAATTGCTCCTACGGCAGTGAAATTGGTTATTTCGGTTCTTTAGGTTTTTGACAAATACGCTTCTTTGAAATTGACAACCAAATCAATCTATTCCCTCCGTCCGTAAAAACTTGTCCAAGCTTGTCCCTCAAATGAGAGACAAGTTTTTTCAGACGGAGGAAGTGCTAATTGAGTGGGACCGATAGTTTGGATCACCGAAACTCCGGCTCAGTTTTCGTTCTAACCAGAGTGACCGAAGTGGAGATTATGTTTGCGACTAGCTGTTGTAAGCATGTATTGTGTCTATACCCACACAAAAAAATTGTTTGCTTGCAACTATAGCAGCCTTTCCCGCAAAAAAAAACTATAGCAGCCTATTCACGGAACGACTATACCCGCTTATTGCGGGTGTTAGCGTCGCGCCGCTCACTTGGGCCGGCTTATAAAAGCAACTGCAGCAAAGCCATCAAAATCGTAGTCCGTCACCAAAACTGATTGAGGTGCCCTCTATGATATTTTGAAGACTGCGAAGAATGCAAACTCAGATTCCTTAAAGTTGTAGCCTTGAGATGTTTCAAAAAAATAAAGTTCTGGCCTTGATAATTTTTCGGTTTCTCCCATGTTTATGCATATGCTGTCTTGTTGATCATCAATTTCACATAGATGTTAGTATGTTTCGTGATTCAACATCACACACTTCAGCAACATTTCAAACCAAACCATATTTTTCAAGTTCAAATTCAAGTTTAAACATAACATAAGTTCCAAATGCATGAACAAAAGGTGAAGTATTATGCAACACCAAAGTTCAACCAAAAGGAATCATCATGCACACATCCAACCGCCATGAAAAATCACATGTTGCCGGCACCATTGCATTCTCCCAAGTGTACAACCCTCCCTCCTCCCGTGTGTTTGCATCTCCATGGCATCCTAGAAGCAATGATCTTCAATTGCCTCATCTCCCAAAAATGGTCTCGCCTTATCATCCGTGGTTTTTGGATCCAACATTATGAAACGGTTCTCTTTTGCACCGACACCCTCCATCTCTTGCGGGTTTTTTTTTCGTTCATTTGTTCCCATCGCGCCAATTTCTCTCGTTGCCTCTTCTCCGCCAACTCCTTTTTGGTTTGCATCTATTGAGCCGCCAGTTCCTTGGCATTGATAACTCATCAATCTTGTCTTTCATAGCCTCTGCCTCTCCTTGTCTGTTAAGCATCTCCTTTGACAAAATCATGCTGGATCGGACGACCAAAGCTGGCAGCCAGCCGATGAAAAGCTAAAATCGGTGGTTGAATATGAACATTTTCCTAGAAAAATGCATGTCAATTGAGCAAATTTCCCATGGGTTCACTACACTCTGGTCCAGATCCCACATGCCAGCGAAGCGAGTGGGTATCATAGACACATCCGGCAACACAGAAAGTACAACCAAGCGACATGTTTTAAGAGCGAGCACCGAGTCGGACAAGTCGCAAGCAGCTAACAGCCAGAGGTCCAATCCAGTTAAAACTGACGCTAGCCTACTACACAGATGGTTGCAAATGGTTGGCGAAAAAAGCAAGACAAGACAGATTTGCAGCAGTACATACATCAATACACGCAATCATCCAGAAGTATCTATCTGAACAAATGGCGAGGCAATAACACGGCAACGAGCATTCTGTCTCAGCTCCAAGATAATTTACTGTCTTCTCACTCCAGAAGCGACGCCATCTTCGCAGAAACCAATGTGACGACATAGGTACAATCTAGGTAGCAACAGAAACATCTGCAAGATGAGCAAACAACTAGTGTTTATGTAAAAGCAGATACTCAAAAGATGGTAGACATTCTAATCCCCCACCCCAAAAAAGATGGTATACGAACCCGCAATTAATCCAAAAATGCGATAAAGATACTAACATCTATCTTAACTACTTTGAGATGGTAGTACTCAAAAGGTGGTGGATATTCTAACACACCAAAAAAAGGTGGTAGCACTTAGATGCAGAAAGCCAAGCCTTTCTTCTGCTGTAGCTAGTATAAACACACGTGCAGCTTGGCTATGGGTAAAATAACATGTGTTACGCAGCATTTCAAGACTAGAGTTGTGCTTGCCTATCATCAATTATACATATGCGGTCCCATGTTCTTACATCACTTTGTGATAAAAACGAATGTTAGTGCTAGAGGAAGATAAAATGTCAAATTCTCTGATATGAACATGCAAAAAGAAAATATTGGTGGATCACATAACAGAACACTTGAGAAATATAGCAATTTCGGAATCAGATGAAATAGACGCATACTTTAGTAAATATAATGGATGAATACATTGGCAATACAGCAAACCAATCGGGCAAAGAATCTTACCTAGCTTATTGGCTTGCATGTTGATCCACCACAATGTACATCAAAATAACCCACGACAGGTTAATGATCCACACAGGCAGGTCTTGGCTCTATGACTGGTCTCTTCTCCAACCACACCATAGTCATAGGTTAACTCTGTCATGGGAGCGATGTGATTAAGTGCGAAAAACATTATGTGTGGGTGCTTGTCATCTCCATGGTTGTACTGCACTGGCTGCCAGAAGACGTTTGGGGAGCAACTGTGGTTCATGAAACGCGAGACATTTCCCATCTTTTTTGCACTTATCTTGATGGGCAGTGGCTGAAATTCCTCAGCTGATACGTACGTGCTTTGCTCACCTATAAGTTCAGGCCCGAAATTCCATTTTAGCGTCTTCTCACCAGGGCACACAGTCTGAAAAATGTAATCATCTTCACTGTCATCCAAGTTAACTTTAAGCTCATCGATGACCTCCCCAGTATACTCACAAATAAATGCACCAGCACGAATAGGCTCCCAACAGCGAAGACCCCAGCCTCGATTTGCCGTCCTGAAGACCTCAAAGTGGAACCTGATCCCTTTTTGGCTCACTCTGTTCCGACAATTCAGGGTACAATGGCAAGCTTCACCACATTCATATACTATTGGCTTGCGGCACACCAACACTCCTGATGAGCTGTACGGTAGATCACCTCCGTTATGTTGCCCACAAGCACAGTTGGCATCACCAGGTAGGCAAACACTCTGGCAACCACAACCCTGCATGGGTGTCATGGAACTGACGGGTCTCAAGTATTTGACCTGATTAGTATAGGTGAACTGCCCAGGTCCTTTCTCATGGTCTACCTCATTGACGAGACACACTGGGATCGATTCAGTCCCAGATGATAGGTCACGTAGTATAACCCTGCCTCTTGTCGATGGATCTTGTATCCATCGCTGAGTCATCTTCCATATTGCAGCTCCATCACGCTGTCCAGGTTCACGCTGCAACCTGTACTTGAAGCAATTGACGCCAAATTTTGTTCTCTCCGTCCAGGACTCTTGGATCTTATAAAGGCCATCATATATGTAGATTTTGCCAGCTACCATAGCTGGATCTTTGAATCCCCGCACAACCCTTATCTCATTCTTCCTGTGCATACTCCTCTCGAGAGCAAGGTTGCCCCTCTCAAGCTTCTGGTCATGCCTCTCCTCGGTATTCCTACTGTTACCCCCTGAACCACTGTACACCAGTGTATCTGTGTCATCATCCTCGTTCTCATAACCACCTGCTGCAACAATACATATTGCTACAGAATCCTCGTCAGCTCCAAATTTAGCACTCATGTAATCAATGCCACCCATGCTAGGAGCGTGCAGCCCAATGATGCATAGCTCCATCCTGAAATAGAAAATATCCCCTATTTCAACTCCAGGAGCAGTCCCTACCCTCTTCCCCACATTCGCCCTGATATTACTGGCCATCATGATGGCGCCAGCTTTCAGGTCTGCACGTCTGCTAGCGTCCTGTGTTTCATCCATCTGAAGATGTCTACGTCTGAGTGCCTCGAAGGTCATATGAACTGCTTCCACAATCTCCCTAGGATTATTTGGTGAAGCTGGCAAGAAAGCAAGCTCCTTGCCAGCAACAAGATTCTTGTAGACAGGCTTAGGGCGCTTGGCCTTAACACCATCTGAGCCGTCAGCAGACAAACCAGCTGACCTCTTCTTAGCCTTGCGTCCAGATGCTGAAGTCTGATTACCCGAATAAGGTTCATCGTCACCATTAAGTGCTGTAGCCCCAGATGATCTCGTCTTGTATGCTGAGATAGGAGTAGCATCAATGGCCCCATTAGCACTTGTGCCTGCTTGCAAAAAACCATTCGCGGTAGCACTGAAGGTGGCGAATGATCCAAAGGCAGGAAGGTTTCCACCACCAAATCCTGTAGGAAACTGGCCAACAGGAGTCACACAGACCAACGGTGGGGTGCTTGACTGGTTAATGTTGACTCCCATGGGTGCAGGGAACATTGGAGCTAAAGACCTTATTGGCTTGATATCCAGAAGCTCCTGATTAGGGCCAGGTATAAAATTCCTAGCCCTGTCCATCTTAAATCAACCAAAAATTCCTGCACAAGGAAGGAAAACCTCAGTGGACTATACAGAAACAAAATCAAAATGGAGTAAGCAGCGCTTATTGAATCCTTAAGCATGGTTCCACCCTGGAGAAAGTACTGCATGTAACTACAACCAGCATGGAAGTTAAACACCAAACTAAAGTCTCACCTGCTTTTGTTACTCATTTGATCTTTTCAAAAGCAAATCAGAAACCACACCTAGAGCAAATCTACAAGAACTGATGGGACCATAATTGCCCTTTGAGAATTACTTGCACTTTTAACTAGATAAAGCATTTTCTTCCATGCACTACCTCCGTCCTGGTTTATTAGTCCCCCTCGTACAGTGTCATACTTTGACCATGATTTTAACTAATAAAATATAAGTTATACATAACAAAAATAACATCATTTGAAACTATGTTCAAAATACAAATCAAACGATATAATTTTTGGTGACATGCATTAGTATTTTCTTGGTTAAATTTATAATCAAACTTGACACAAAATACGAAGGGGACCAATAAACCAGGACGGAGGTAGTACTAAACAAGTAGCATTGGACCATCGGTAGCAGAGGGTAGAAGAACAGCGGTATACATCAGTACCATTTACTAACTAGCACTGATAATGGAAGAATACTAGGACAGCTAGATAACACTAACTAAAATATGTAAAACTACTATCAAAGTGCTTGTACGTTGCACCGTATCCAGAATAAATCAATATATGATCACAATGCTACATACAAGCAAATCCTAACCCCTGCTGATTAATCATGCTGCTGAATAGCTAGTCGCCATACTCTTTCCATCAATTGCCAGCATCAGAGTGAGGGGACCAGCAGGAGACCAAGTCAAGCCAACATGGAAATTGGACATATGTAAGCTGGCGCACTGGAAAGTCTCAGTTGTGTTCGATTCGTCAATTCGGCATTTCCTTGTTTTTGCGGTTATTGGAGGTGTACAGGATATTAATATGAGAAATAAACCATAAGTTGATGGGTTTCAAACACAAAACCTCAAAGCTTTACCGCTAGGACAATATAACTGGTATGCTCACATTTAAAATACTTTTGTTTTTACCCTATATGAATGGCCCCACTTATATATTATCTCTGCCACTGGATTTGCTCTTACAAGAATGAGGACGAAGCAGGGAAAAGTTTGGAAGATATAATTACTTAGGAATTCAAGAGCCATGGATTCGGATTGGGCTCTGCCATCAATACTAGATTAGCACAAACGGTGTGGAAGTTCGGGTGAAGGTCAGCCAAGAAGTTGGGGAGAGGTACTATGAAAAAGAAGAGAAGTTGAGGTACACCGCGCCGGAACAGATTTAGAGCAGGATTTGGCAAAGCAGGTGTGTCTTGACATATGAAATATTTGCCTGGCTGATCCTCAATGATAGAATCAACACCAGGGATATGCTAAAACGTAGGCATTGGCATGTGTTTGATGATGATCATTTGTGCTCTGCCCTTTAGGAGCTAAAGAGGACTGGCAGCATCTATTCTTCCACTGCAATTTCAGCACAAGGGTATGGACCTGTCTCCAAATTGGTTTGAGCCCTGGGGAGCTTAGCGTTTTCAATCCAATGGGCTTGTATACATTTCACTACGCCCTGCTTTAAGGAGACTGTAATTTTGGCTAGGAGGCACATCTGGAGATCTCAAAAGTTCCAGACCATCTTGTATAGTTTGGAAATTTGCTTTGTTGCAGATGCCACCCTTAAGTATATGGTGAAGAAACAGCTTGTCACCCCTGTCAGTTATGGATGGACAGCATATTGCAAACTGTTTTTCTTTTTTTTGCTAGGTGATGTAAATAGTACTGTAGGTTGCCATTTTTTGTTCGGGTAACGAAAATAGCTGTGCAGACGTACATTGGCAAACTACATTTCAAGAACCACATATTCATTGAGATTACTCCATCCATAGCAAAAGTTTCATCCTGGTACAAATAAATATTGCAAAACCTCCCACTTCCTACCTGAAGACTGTAGTACAAACAAAGCCCAAAGTTTCAATCCGTAAACTTCTGTCGACAGTCGACACACATGGCCAACATTCTTTTTTCCCCAGAAAATACGCATGTGCCACTACCACAAAATGCATGCAAATGAGAATTAGAAAAGATGGTAATTAGGTCCAGAATTAACACTGTCAGAAAGAAGGAAAGTTTGGGTCTGTATCGCTGAAAGAACGCCATAGAAAACTGCAATCAAAAGTTTTCCTTTCAATGGCATACTGCTAAAATGGTCTTCTTTTAATGCTATACAGACCCAAATCTTCCTAGAAAAGAATCGTGGATAGAATTGGCATGGTCCGTCGAAATGCCGATGAGGTCCAACCAGGTGAGTTAATGGCAATTTGATGCAGATCTGCTAGCTAGCTAATTACGTCCACCCTAAAAGTGGTACTGAAAATGCCTAAAGCTAAAAGCGATGCTGTGTTTTTTGCCATACCGATTTGGGGGAGAAACGAAAGGTCCCCAAAACAAGAATGCACACGGCCACTAGTAAGAAAACCTAAGTCGGAACAGATCTAGGCAAGAACAGCATGGAAATGTAATTAAGGGGAGAACGCATGGGCACTGTTCAGCAAACCCTAGGAGGCGAGGCCCGAGGCAGGGGGAAGGGCCGAGGGATGACGAACGCGGCGGCGTCTGAGCCTCGGACGGGGAGAAGACAGGAGACCACGCGGAGCCCATCCCGAACCGAGGGATGGAAATGGACACGGCTCGCCGAGGCCGTGCTAGCATGGGTCGCGAGAGGGAGAGGGTGGGAGAGGATGGAAGGAAGCCTACCTGAGCCGAGCGCCTTGGGGGGCGAAGGGAGGGAGAGGAGCGGGGAGATCTCCTGGCCGCCGCCGGCGTCGACGACGAGGACAGCGAGCGATCTCCGCGGCGGCGGGTCGGTGGCGTGGTGGAAATTGGACGGGAGAAGCGTGGACCGCTGTGCCTGTCTGACTGACTCGTCTGTGTGGGATGGTGGAGACTGGTTTAACCGGCTCGGGGAGAGATCGTGGCGCGTCGGCCGCGGATCCGACGGCGGAGGGCGCGCGGGCCCGAGGAAGGGAAGGGAAGGGAAGGAAAATTGTTGGGGTGGTGGTGGGGCCCTGCTCGTGCGGCGGTGGTCGTGTCAGGTTGGGTCTCGGCGTTTTCTTGGGCCGGGAAAAAGGGGGCTTGTATGGCTCTAGCACAACGGTTTCGCCCGAGATGGCGAAAAAGTCTGACGAGGCGGCCGGGCAAGCAAACGTACCGCGTCTTTGTGCACACTCCACTCTAGTGCAAGGCCGCGTCCGCACGCACGCTTGGTGGAAACCTATTTCAAACGAAAAACACACACACACACAGAGAACCTTGGGCGTCGTAGGTGGACCAAACAGCGACTTGGAACCGGTGGCAGAGGCCCAAACAAAGAAGGGCCGACTAAAATGGGCCGGTTGTGCCGGGTCGCCGCTGAGCCCTCGAGTGAGCATGTCGACGGCCTTCTTCCGGCTGCACCATCCCTCCCACGGGGACGAAGCATTTTTGTTCGACTTGCTTTTTCAATCTTTCGAAATTTCTGTTCGAGTTGCTACTGACAGCCTTCCCTCCCTAACTATATTTAAATCGCTTCTAAGGACTTGCTGATTTTCAGAATTGACACCGAAGTGGACTCAGTAGTTGAGATGGGTTGGTACGATGAAAACAAAAGGGTTGTTGGTTTTGGTGGTGGTGGAGACCTAGATGATGGATGTTTTAGAGAGGGTAGCACGGAAAAACTGAGGAGCGAGGAGAATGGAAAAGAAGACATCCCACATGTCCTTGGCTCAGATTGAAGAGGTTGGTAGGAGAAATGATGCTATGAAATTAAGCATTGAGCTTACTGGAGAGAAAGCTAAAATGAAATCTAATTTGATGTTGTTCTCAAAAGGGTTCAATCTTTAGAGGAAGAGAAAACTAGGCAAACTGCCCTATGAGCTTTGCAAGAGAAGAAGTTGCTTGAATTAGAAGCTGATAAGAAAAAGCTTGAAATTGAATTTCGTAAATGGAAACTGAATTTCGTAAATAGAAAACTCTTTGTTCAGGAAACTGCTAGGAGGGAGCAAATGGAAATTGAGATGGCTAAGTTAGTAGATGGTGACGCTGGAGTTTATGTGGGAGAAAAAGAAGATAGTGGAGATTCTGGGAAATCTCTTGAGTCTACTGAGTACAATGGTAATCAAGTATCAGTGGACAACTTTGGGGAAAGAATGACACAAATTCATGTAGTTTTTGTTGAAAACATAGATGAAGCTGACACGGATGATGCTCTAAGAAGATGCCTCACACATAAGGGCAAAGGAAGATGTTAGAATGGAAGATTTGGCTAAGCGTAGAGCAGAAGCTCAGGACAACTATGTTATGATCTCTGATCCCTCCTCGTCCCCCCCCCCCCAGTTATTCCTTACTTCATATGACTACACTTGTTGGGATTGAAATGGGATGCTCTTGTAACACCCCGCATGTAACTTCCCATATTTGTAACTCCGACTCTTGCCATTTCCGGCTATGTGATATGTTTTTCCCTCCGTTGTCGGGTTTTGTCTTTCGTTTTGTATTTTGTCATGTTATGCATTTTCATATCATGTCATCATGTGCATTGCATTCGCATACGTGTTCGTCTCATGCATCCGAGCTTTTTCCCCGTTGTCCGTTTTGCAATCCGGCGCTCCTATCTCCTCCGGTGCACCCCTCTCTGTTTTCTTTCGTGTGCGTGTGTCAAACTTTCTCGGAATGGACCGAGGCTTGTCAAGTGGTCTTAATATATCACCCGGAGACTACTGGTCAAGTTTCGTTCCATTCGGAGGTCGTTTGGTACTCCAACAGTTAACCGGGCATCCGCAAAGTCCATTTGAGTGTCCAGCAAAAACCCCCTCCAAAACCAGCCCAAAACCCACCAAACTCTCTTCCATGCTCTAGGTCGTTCGATCACGATCGTGTGGGCGAAAACTGCACCTCATTTGGAGTCTCCTAGCTCCCTCTACCTATAAATATGTGGGCATCCCGAATTACAACCGCAGACAAACCCTAGCTCCTCCCTCCGCGCCGCGCCGGACGTGTCCGCCCGCGCCGGACAACGTCCGCCGCCGCACCCCGTCCAATCCCGTAGCGACACGTGTCGTCGCCGGCCTCTCCACCGCGCCGGCCCGCGAAGCCCGCCGCGGGCCCGCCGGCCCGTTCGCCGCCGCCCCGCGCCTGCCTCCCGTGCCCGCGCCGGCGCGCGCCGCCCCCGCCGGCGACCCCCACCTCCGGCTTCCACTCCCTCCGCCGGCGACCGCCGCTCCCTCTCCCTCCTTCCTCGCTGGCAACGACGAGCCCGAGCTCCTGTAGCTCGTGCGATCCAGATCTGGTAACCCCCCCGTTGACTTCTCCTCGCCCGTTTTTTTCTGTAAGTGTTGAAATTCTACAGCATATGCACTTGTTCTCGATGCGATAACTTCATGCATGTAGCTCCGATTCACGCGTGTAATATGTCAAATTGTTCGCCTCGTGATGCTCTTCATTTTGTTCAATTGCACCATGTTCATTAGAGGTCATCTTGATGCCCAAATCTTCGTTGGAAGAGGGCTAGTTGCTGTTATTCTCTGGTTCTTATCAGAAATTGAAGATTTGTCATTTTTGTATCATTTATTCTGTGCATCTTTTGAGCATGAGCTCTACATGTGTTTTGAAGTATGCCATGCCATCTTTCCAGTGATCTAGTCCATGTATTTTTGTGATCTCTGTGGTGACTAGCACAAGCATGCAAATTAGGCCCCGTAATATTTCTGATTTCAGGGACAGTGATTTCTCAAAGTCCTTGTCTGCTGTAATTTTGTTGCCATGTAAACTTGATCCTACAGAGAGATCCATGCATATTTTGAAGATGTTCAGTAAGGATGTTTTGTATCTATAGTTGTAATTGATCAATTCCTGCAATTGTTTACAATTATGGAGTGCCATAGCATGACTCAATCTTGCTCTACTTTTGCTATAAAATATTTCTGGCAGATTCTTAACATGACATGCATTTTTTCCAAGCTTATTGTAGTTGATCCATACATGCTATGTAATTGTTCTTGCCATGGTTAGCTTCATAAACATGCCATCTTGCTGTAGGTATGCTTGGGTTGTCATGCATTGCTCTGTAGTGAGTGCATCAAGCTCACAAAGAGGCCTACATATTAATATTTCTGACATGCTCTGTTTTCTGCTAAGTCTGAAACCTGATAACGAAACTTGCTATGTTTACATGCTTACCATTATATCTTCTGTTCCTTTTTGGCTTATGGTCAGTAAGGGACTTTTGTCATGTGCATTTAGTAAAACAATACCATGCCTTGTTTTGCTATGTTAAGTTCCTGTAGCATGTTGATTTAATGCTCTGAACATTGCTACCTGATGCTGATTTCTGCCATGTCCAGTTTTTCACTAAGTCTGTGAACCTGTAATCTTTTGCACTTTTGCCATGCTTGTTTGAGCTTGTTATGTTGAGAACTAGCCGTAGATCAGTGTTCATCTTTTGTCAAGCATCTCCTGTAGATTACTGCCATGTGATTTGTTGCTATGTTGGGGTGCTGTAGCATTGTTGCTTGTTGCATTTTAATTGCTATCTTACTGTTTATCGCAGATTAGTGTCATTCTTGTTTTGCTTGTCATTTGCAAACCGTGCATCCGATTCCGGTGATCTTTATATCGATTTCGACCGAAATCACCTCATCTTTCCAGTGGCATAATTGGCTTGTCAAGTTACTGCCATGTTCATCATTTTCCTTCCGGAGCACGCATATGCATCGCATACCATATCTTGCATATCATACATGTTTTGCATCATGTTGCTTGCGCATTCCTCGTTGTTGATTGTGGTTCCGTTTGTTTGTGTTCTTGCCTTGGGTAGAGCCGGGAGACGAGTTCGTGAACGAGGAACCTGTCGAGTACGCTTACGAGGATCAAGCTTTCGACAACTCTGAGAATCTTGCAGGCAAGATGACCACCCCTCGAAATCACTTCTATCTTTGCTATGCTAGTTGTTCGCTCTATTGCCATGCTCGCTACCTATCTTCTTCTATAGCATGTCTCCCATTTCAGCCCTAACCATCCTTTCCTAGCAAACCGTTGTTTGGCTATGTTACCGCTTTTGCTCAGCCCCTCTTATAGCGTTGCTAGTTGCAGGTGAAGTTGAAGTTTGTTCCATGTCGGAACATGGATATGTTGGGATATCACAATATCTCTTATTTAATTAATGCATCTATATATATTTGGTAAAGGGTGGAAGGCTCGGCCTTATGCCTGGTGTTTTGTTCCACTCTTGCCGCCCTAGTTACTGTTATACCGGAATTATGTTCCTTGAGTTTGCGTTCCTTACGCGGTCGGGTGATTTATGGGACCCCCTTGACAGTTCGCCTTGAATAAAACTCCTCCAGCAAGGCCCAACCTTGGTTTTACCATTTGCGACCTATACCTTTTTCCCCCGGGTTTTCTAGAGCCCGAGGGTCATCTTTATTTTAAACCCCCGGGCCAGTGTTCCTCTGAGTGCTGGTCCAAACTAGAGCCCTTTGCAGCGCCACCTTGGGGAAACTCGAGGATTGGTTTTAGTTGTACGGACTGCTCATCCGGTGTGCCCTGAGAACGAGATATGTGCAGCTCCTATCGGGATTTGTCGGCACATTCGGGCGGCTTTGCTGGTCTTGTTTTACCATTGTCGAGATGTCTTGTAAACCGGGATTCCGAGACTGATCGGGTCTTTCCGGGAGAAGGTTTATCCTTCGTTGACCGTGAGAGCTTATGATGGGCTAAGTTGGGACACCCCTGCAGGGTATTATCTTTCGAAAGCCGTGCCCGCGGTTATGAGGCAGATGGGAATTTGTTAATGTCCGGTTGTAGATAACTTGTCACTTGACCCAATTAAAATACATCAACTGCGTGTGTAGCCGTGATGGTCTCTTCTCGGCGGAGTCCGGGAAGTGAACACGGTCTGTGTTATGTTTGACGTAAGTAGGTGTTCAGGATCACTTCTTGGTCATTGCTAGATGACGTCCGTTCCGTTGCTTCTCTTCTCGCTCTCATTTGCGTATGTTAGCCACCTTATATGCTTTTGCCGCTGCAGCTCCACCTCTCTACACCATCTTTTCCTACAAGCTTAAATAGTCTTGATCTCGCGGGTGTGAGATTGCTGAGTCCCCGTGACTCACAGATTCTACCAAAACAGTTGCAGGTGCCGACGATGCCAGTGCAGATGATGGCGTCGATCTCAAGTGGGAGTTCGACGAGGAACGTGGACGTTACTATGTGTCTTTTCCTGATGATCAGTAGTGGAGCCCAGTTGGGACGATCGGGGATCTAGCATTTGGGGTTATCTTATTTTCATCTGGATTTTGACCGTAGTCGGTCTATATGATTGTATTTTGGATGATGTATGAATTGTGTGAAGTGGCGATTGTAAGCCAACTCTTTGTCCCATTCTTGTTCATTACATGGGATTGTGTGAAGATGACCCTTCTTGCGACAAAACCACTATGCGGTTATGCCTCTAAGTCGTGCCTCGACACGTGGGAGATATAGTCGCATCGTGGGCGTTATAAGTTGGTAATCAGAGCCATCCCCGACTTAGGAGCCCCCTGCTTGATCGAATCGCTGGCGTTGTTGAGTCTAGAATAAAAATGTTTTGAGTCTTAGGATTATATATATCGGAGATTAGGATTCTTTTTACTCCTCAGTCCCTTCGTCGCTCTGGTGAGGTCTCCAGACGTAGAAGTTTTGACTACTCTCTCCTCAAATTTCACTAAAAAAAAAATTAGGATCACGCGGGTATCTTGGAATCGTTCCGATCGATTTGTGACGAGAACATTGTTCTTGGTGCCTCCTGACATTTAGGGGTTGTGGCAGTGTCCCGGGGAGTTGAGCTCCGAGGTGTTGTCGTCATAATTTTATCGTTGCAGTTCTGGAATACCTGAGTTTCGCCGACATCGAAATCTCTTTTATGCAGTTGTTGGTGAGATCACCTCGACGCCACCCAGTACTGGGGCGGGAGTTCGGGAGTATTGCCATAACTTGTATAACGGATGTTTTTCGAAGGTTGAGGTAAACGATTTCCGAAGGTTTCTTGGTTATGTGTTGACGGATGGATACAGCTGGATCTAGGGATTGTTAGTTTGGGTGATATATTTTGTGTCCCCTGTATCCCCTACACCAGATTGCATAACCAGAAAGTTTCGAGAGTTTATAAGTGGGAATTCAAGTAGCCTTAGGATATCTTTCCGACAGACGCATGATATGAGATTGGGGTTCGACGTCTAGTGGTCCGCCTGTATACGGTTGATTTTAAAGTGGTCGCGTTGTGTCTTAAAGAGTCCATGGCTTTGCCGACTCGGGGACGCTTCGTATGTCATGTGCACAGCCTTGTACATGATGGTGCTGTACGATTGAGCCCGTGTGGGCCCCACCACGAAAACTTCGGACGAAACCTCTATCATATGTTTGTTCCGGCTTATTCTGCAAGCCAATACTTTGTTTTATTTTGTATTGTGGTATTCGAGTTTCTTCGAATTCAGATGTTCATTCCATATCTTTTTCAAGTGGCTTCTCAACTTATGGAAGTGTGATGTTTTACTACGGAATTCATTCGTTCATCTTCGTTCGAATGTTTATTGTGAAGACTATATGTTGCAATTTCTATCCGTTGATTCTACTTATCTATTTGTCTATCAAGATGCTAACGGATGTCACCCTCTTCAGGATGGCTCCGCCAACGCGTCAGAATCCGGATCGCAATGAAGGGAGTCAAGCGAACCCTCCGCCACCACCTCCACCTCCGGAGGCATGGCAAGCAATCATGGCAGCCACCAACGCCAATGCTCAGATGATTCTGCAACTCTTGCAAGAACGTACTCAAGGGCAAGGCAATCAAGGTCAAGGCAACAATCAGTTTCACTTTGCCACTCTCAACCAGTTTCTCGCAAATCAGCCCAAGTCTTTCAGCTACTGTGCCGAGGCCACGGATGCCGATGATTGGCTCGTGGACATCAACAAGCATTTTTAATGTAGCAATGTCAGGCCTGAGGACTTTGTCAAGTTCGCTTCTTTCCAGCTCAAGGACCAAGCTGCTGATTGGTTTCAGCAATACAAAGATTCCAGAGGAGGTCATGTGATCACTTGGACTGACTTCTGTCGGGACTTCAAAGCGCACCACATTCCACAAAGTGTTGTTGAGAGCAAGCGTGAGGAGTTCCGCAATCTCAAGCAAGGCAACATGTCTGTGTATCAATACAACATTCAGTTTCAGAAACTTGCTCGCTTCGCTAAACAAGACGTTCCTGATGAGAAGAGTATGATCTATCACTTCAGAGGTGGCCTTAAAGAGGATCTGCAGTTAGCTCTCGTTCTTGTTGAGCCTACTCACTTTGATCAATTCTACAATATGGCACTGAAGCAAGAGGCTGCTCAGCTCAAGTGTGAGGTTTCTAAGAAGAGAGTCAGGGACGCAGTTCAGTCTTCTTCTTCCTCACTTGTGACAGCTAAGCAACAAAAGTTCTGGTTGCCTCCTCCTCCTCCGTTTCGTCAGCCTTATCAGCAGAAGAACAAAGGTGGCCATGGTTCTTCAAACTCTTCCAACTCTGGCTATCAGAACAAGTCTCAGAATCAAGCTCCAAAGTCCAATGCTCCTTATCACCGTCCACTCTCAGAGGTGACTTGCAACAAGTGTCAGCAGAAAGGTCACTATGCTAACAAGTGCTTCAACCAGAGGCGTCTTCCTCCTCCTCCTCCTGTCAGATCATCCAGCAATGCAGTGGTCAGGCATAATCCAAAGTTTGCAAAGGTGAACATGATGAATGCAGCTCAAGCGGAGGAATCTACTGATGTGATAATGGGTAATCTTCCTGTTAACGATATTCCTGCAAAAGTTCTTTTTGATACTGGTGCATCGCATTCTTTCATTTCTAGACCTTTTGTGGCTATGCATGATCTGGTTACTGAAGTATTGCCGAGTCCTCTGTCTATTGTTTCTCCGGCTCGACAACTGACTTCTCGAGCATTCGTTCGGGATTCCACAATCAAGATGGGCGACTATGAATTTCTGTCTTCTCCAATTGTTCTTGGTGACTCGGATATTGATCTAATTCTCGGGATGGACTGGCTTTCTAAGCACAAAGCTCTACTTGATTGTGCTGCCAGGGAAATTCAATTGACACACTCGTCTGAGGATGTGATTATTTATGCCGCTCGTGATGAAACCATTCGGTTATTTTCTCTCAATGAGAAGGGTGAATTGAATGCCATCTCGCAAATTCCAGTCGTTTGCGAGTATCAAGATGTCTTTCCAGAAGAGCTTCCGGGTATGCCTCCTCATCAGCCAGTTAAGTTCGTTATCGAACTAGAGCCTGGCACTGAACCCGTTTGCAAGCGTCCATACAAGCTTGGACCCAACGAGCTGAAGGAATTGAAGAAACAGCTCGATGAACAAGAACGTCTGGGTTTGATCAGACCGAGTTCTTCTCCATGGGGTTGTGGTGTTCTTTTTGTCAAGAAGAAGGATGGCACGGACCGACTTTGTGTCGACTACCGCCCATTGAACAAGAAGACAATCAAGAACAAGTACCCACTTCCCAACATCAATGAGCTATTTGAGCAACTCAAAGGGGCTAAAGTATTCTCGAAGCTTGACCTTCGTATGGGTTATCATCAGATTCGCATTCGTGAAGAAGATATTCCCAAGACAGCATTCAGAACAAGCTTTGGTTCTTATGAATATACTGTCGTGTCTTTCGGCCTTGTCAATGCTCCTCCAGTGTTCTCTCGGATGATGAATTTCATCTTCAACCCCTATACCAATGAATTTGTTCTGGTGTATCTCGATGATATCTTGGTCTTCTCCAAGAATAAGCAGGATCATGCCAAACATTTGCGATTGGTGCTCGACAAGCTCAGAGAGTATCAATTCTATGCGAAGTTCTCTAAATGTGAGTTTTGGCTTGATGAAGTTCTTTTCCTTGGACACATCATCTCTGCCAAGGGCATCGCTGTTAACCCCGAGAAGGTGTCCGCAGTTCTGGATTGGGAACCTCCTCAAAATGTCAAGCAGCTCCGCAGTTTTCTGGGTCTTGCAAGCTATTGCCGAAGATTCGTTGAGAATTTCTCCAAGATTGCAAAGCCTCTTTCTAATCTCCTTCAGAAGCATGTGAAGTATGTCTGGTCTCCTGAGTGTGACGTTGCTTTCAACACTCTCAAAGAGAAACTAGTCACAGCTCTTGTCTTGACTCCTCCTGATGAATCCAAGCCGTATAAAGTTTTCTGTGATGCTTCTCTCCAAGGTCTCGGTGCTGTGCTAATGCAAGACAAGAAAGTTGTGGCCTATACCTCTCGGCAGTTGAAGCCCAACGAGAAGAACTACCCCACTCACGATCTTGAGTTGGCGGCAGTTGTCCATGCATTGATTACGTGGAGACATCTCTTGTTGGGAAGACAAGTGGACATTTTCACTGATCACAAGAGTCTCAAGTATATCTTCACTCAGCCCAACCTCAACCTCAGGCAGACTCGATGGGTCAAAAAGATGGAAGAGTACAATCCGAGTATCGAATATACTCCAGGCAAGGCTAATGTCATTGCAGATGCTTTAAGCAGGAAGGCTTATTGCAACAGCTTAATCCTCAAGCCTTTCCAACCGGATCTTTGTGAAGCTTTCCGCAAGCTGAATCTCCAAGTTGTTCCTCAAGGCTTTCTTGCCAACCTCATAGTATCTCCTACTTTGGAAGATCAAATTCGTGAGGCACAACTCCTTGATGCCATGGTGAAGAAGGTGAAACGTGGTATCGACAAGGGTCTTTCCAAATACAAGTGCTATCGCATTGATGACAGAGACACTTTGTTCTTCGAGGACCGGATTGTGGTTCCTAAAGGTGATCTAAGGAAAGTCATAATGAACGAGGCGCACAATTCTCTCCTTTCCATTCATCCTGGAAGTACGAAGATGTATCATGACCTCAAGCAGTCGTATTGGTGGACTCGAATGAAGCGAGAAATTGCTCAATTCGTGAATTAATGTGATGTCTGCCGAAGAGTGAAAGCAGAACACCAACGACCAGCTGGTCTCCTCCAACCTCTTGCTATCCCAGAGTGGAAGTTTGATCATATCGAAATGGACTTCGTGACTGGATTTCCAAAGTCCAAGCGCGGAAATGATGCTATCTTCGTTGTCATCGACAAGCTCTCTAAAGTGGCTCATTTCCTTCCTATCAAAGAATCCATCACAGCAGCTCAGCTGGCAGAGCTCTACACCTCCAGAATTGTCTCCTTGCACGGCATTCCACAATTGATTTCTTCTGATCGTGGAAGCATCTTCACCTCTAAGTTCTAGGACTCCTTCCAGAAGGACATGGGCACTAACATTCGCTTCAGCACAGCTTTCCATCCTCAAACTAGTGGCCAAGTCGAGCGAGTCAATCAAATTCTTGAAGATATGCTCAGGGCTTGTGTCATTTCCTTTGGCATGAAATGGGAAGATTGTCTTCCTTATGCTGAATTCTCCTACAACAACAGCTCCCAAGCGAGTTCGGGCAAGGCCCCATTCGAGATTCTATATGGCAGAAAGTGCCGTACTCCTCTCAATTGGTCAGAGACTGGAGAACGCCAACTTCTTGGCAATGACTTAATCACTGAAGCTGAAGAAATGTGCAAAGTCATCCGTGATAATCTCAAAGCCGCGCAATCGCGTCAGAAGAGTTACTATGATAGTAAGCATCGTGATTTGGCTTTCGAGATCGGAGACCATGTCTACCTCCGCGTCTCTCCAATGAAAGGCACTCGTCGCTTCGGTATCAAAGGGAAGCTTGCCCCTAGATACGTGGGTCCTTTCAAGATCATTGGCAAAAGAGGCGACCTCGCCTATCAACTTGAGCTTCCTTCCAACTTCTCGAACGTGCACGATGTGTTCCACGTGTCACAGCTCCGCAAGTGCTTCAAGACGCCTGAGCGCACTATCGACTTCGAAGAGATTGACCTCCAAGAAGATTTGTCTTATCATGAGCACCCCATTGCTATTCTTGAAGAAACTGAGCGCAAGACTCGCAACAAGTCTATCAAATTCCTGAAAGTGAAGTGGTCGCACCATTCCGACCGGGAAGCCACCTGGGAACGCGAGGACCATCTCCGTTCCGAATATCCGGAGTTCTTTCAGTCCTAGATCTCGGGACGAGATCCTCTCGTAGTGGTGGAGTGTTGTAACACCCTGCATGTAACTTCCCATATTTGTAACTCCGACTCTTGCCATTTCCGGCTATGTGATATGTTTTTCCCTCCGTTGTCGGGTTTTGTCTTTCGTTTTGTATTTTGTCATGTTATGCATTTTCATATCATGTCATCATGTGCATTGCATTCGCATACGTGTTCGTCTCATGCATCCGAGCTTTTCCCCCGTTGTCCGTTTTGCAATCCGGTGCTCCTATCTCCTCCGGTGCACCCCTCTCTGTTTTCTTTCGTGTGCGTGTGTCAAACTTTTTCGGAATGGACCGAGGCTTGTCAAGTGGTCTTAATATATCACCCGGAGACTACTGGTCAAGTTTCGTTCCATTCGGAGGTCGTTTGGTACTCCAACAGTTAACCGGGCATCCGCAAAGTCCATTTGAGTGTCCAGCAAAAACCCCCTCCAAAACCAGCCCAAAACCCACCAAACTCTCTTCCATGCTCTAGGTCGTTCGATCACGATCGTGTGGGCGAAAACTGCACCTCATTTGGAGTCTCCTAGCTCCCTCTACCTATAAATATGTGGGCATCCCGAATTACAACCGCAGACAAACCCTAGCTCCTCCCTCCGTGCCGCGCCGGACGTGTCCGCCCGCGCCGGACAACGTCCGCCGCCGCACCCCGTCCAATCCCGTAGCGACACGTGTCGTCGCCGGCCTCTCCACCGCGCCGGCCCGCGAAGCCCGCCGCGGGCCCGCCGGCCCGTTCGCCGCCGCCCCGCGCCTGCCTCCCGTGCCCGCGCCGGCGCGCGCCGCCCCCGCCGGCGACCCCCACCTCCGGCTTCCACTCCCTCCGCCGGCGACCGCCGCTCCCTCTCCCTCCTTCCTCGCTGGCAACGACGAGCCCGAGCTCCTGTAGCTCGTGCGATCCAGATCTGGTAACCCCCCCGTTGACTTCTCCTCGCCCGTTTTTTTCTGTAAGTGTTGAAATTCTACAGCATATGCACTTGTTCTCGATGCGATAACTTCATGCATGTAGCTCCGATTCACGCGTGTAATATGTCAAATTGTTCGCCTCGTGATGCTCTTCATTTTGTTCAATTGCACCATGTTCATTAGAGGTCATCTTGATGCCCAAATCTTCGTTGGAAGAGGGCTAGTTGCTGTTATTCTCTGGTTCTTATCAGAACTTGGAGATTTGTCATTTTTGTATCATTTATTCTGTGCATCTTTTGAGCATGAGCTCTACATGTGTTTTGAAGTATGCCATGCCATCTTTCCAGTGATCTAGTCCATGTAGTTTTGTGATCTCTGTGGTGACTAGCACAAGCATGCAAATTAGGCCCCGTAATATTTCTGATTTCAGGGACAGTGATTTCTCAAAGTCCTTGTCTGCTGTAATTTTGTTGCCATGTAAACTTGATGCTACAGAGAGATCCATGCATATTTTGAAGATGTTCAGTAAGGATGTTTTGTATCTATAGTTGTAATTGATCAATTCCTGCAATTGTTTGCAATTATGTAGTGCCATAGCATGACTCAATCTTGCTCTACTTTTGCTATAAAATATTTCTGGCAGATTCTTAACATGACATGCATTTTTTCCAAGCTTATTGTAGTTGATCCATACATGCTATGTAATTGTTCTTGCCATGGTTAGCTTCATAAACATGCCATCTTGCTGTAGGTATGCTTGGGTTGTCATGCATTGCTCTGTAGTGAGTGCATCAAGCTCACAAAGAGGCCTACATATTAATATTTCTGACATGCTCTGTTTTCTGCTAAGTCTGAAATCTGATAACGAAACTTGCTATGTTTACACGCTTACCATCATATCTTCTGTTTCTTTTTGGCTTATGGTCAGTAAGGGACTTTTGTCATGTGCATTTAGTAAAACACTACCATGCCTTGTTTTGCTATGTTAAGTTCCTGTAGCATGTTGATTTAATGCTCTGAACATTGCTACCTGATGCTGATTTCTGCCATGTCCAGTTTTTCACTAAGTCTGTGAACCTGTAATCTTTTGCACTTTTGCCATGCTTGTTTGAGCTTGTTATGTTGAGAACTAGCCGTAGCTCAGTGTTCATCTTTTGTCAAGCATCTCCTGTAGATTACTTCCATGTGATTTGTTGCTATGTTGGGGTGCCGTAGCATTGTTGGTTGTTGCATTTTAATTGCTATCTTACTGTTTATCGCAGATTAGTGTCATTCTTGTTTTGCTTGTCATTTGCAAACCGTGCATCCGATTCCGGTGATCTTTATATCGATTTCGACCGAAATCACCTCATCTTTCCAGTGGCATAATTGGCTTGTCAAGTTACTGCCATGTTCATCATTTTCCTTCCGGAGCACGCATATGCATCGCATACCATATCTTGCATATCATACATGTTTTGCATCATGTTGCTTGCGCATTCCTCGTTGTTGATTGTGGTTCCGTTTGTTTGTGTTCTTGCCTTGGGTAGAGCCGGGAGACGAGTTCGTGAACGAGGAACCTGTCGAGTACGCTTACGAGGATCAAGCTTTCGACAACTCTGAGAATCTTGCAGGCAAGATGACCACCCCTCGAAATCACTTCTATCTTTGCTATGCTAGTTGTTCGCTCTATTGCCATGCTCGCTACCTATCTTCTTCTATAGCATGTCTCCCATTTCAGCCCTAACCATCCTTTCCTAGCAAACCGTTGTTTGGCTATGTTACCGCTTTTGCTCAGCCCCTCTTATAGCGTTGCTAGTTGCAGGTGAAGTTGAAGTTTGTTCCATGTCGGAACATGGATATGTTGGGATATCACAATATCTCTTATTTAATTAATGCATCTATATATATTTGGTAAAGGGTGGAAGGCTCGGCCTTATGCCTGGTGTTTTGTTCCACTCTTGCCGCCCTAGTTACTGTTATACCGGAATTATGTTCCTTGAGTTTGCGTTCCTTACGCGGTCGGGTGATTTATGGGACCCCCTTGACAGTTCGCCTTGAATAAAACTCCTCCAGCACGGCCCAACCTTGGTTTTACCATTTGCGACCTATACCTTTTTCCCCCGGGTTTTCTAGAGCCCGAGGGTCATCTTTATTTTAAACCCCCGGGCCAGTGTTCCTCTGAGTGCTGGTCCAAACTAGAGCCCTTTGCAGCGCCACCTTGGGGAAACTCGAGGATTGGTTTTAGTTGTACGGACTGCTCATCCGGTGTGCCCTGAGAACGAGATATGTGCAGCTCCTATCGGGATTTGTCGGCACATTCGGGCGGCTTTGCTGGTCTTGTTTTACCATTGTCGAGATGTCTTGTAAACCGGGATTCCGAGACTGATCGGGTCTTTCCGGGAGAAGGTTTATCCTTCGTTGACCGTGAGAGCTTATGATGGGCTAAGTTGGGACACCCCTGCAGGGTATTATCTTTCGAAAGCCGTGCCCGCGGTTATGAGGCAGATGGGAATTTGTTAATGTCCGGTTGTAGATAACTTGTCACTTGACCCAATTAAAATACATCAACTGCGTGTGTAGCCGTGGTGGTCTCTTCTCGGCGGAGTCCGGGAAGTGAACACGGTCTGTGTTATGTTTGACGTAAGTAGGTGTTCAGGATCACTTCTTGGTCATTGCTAGATGACGTCCGTTCCGTTGCTTCTCTTCTCGCTCTCATTTGCGTATGTTAGCCACCTTATATGCTTTTGCCGCTGCAGCTCCACCTCTCTACACCATCTTTTCCTACAAGCTTAAATAGTCTTGATCTCGCGGGTGTGAGATTGCTGAGTCCCCGTGACTCACAGATTCTACCAAAACAGTTGCAGGTGCCGACGATGCCAGTGCAGATGATGGCGTCGATCTCAAGTGGGAGTTCGACGAGGAACGTGGACGTTACTATGTGTCTTTTCCTGATGATCAGTAGTGGAGCCCAGTTGGGACGATCGGGGATCTAGCATTTGGGGTTATCTTATTTTCATCTGGATTTTGACCGTAGTCGGTCTATATGATTGTATTTTGGATGATGTATGACTTGTGTGAAGTGGCGATTGTAAGCCAACTCTTTGTCCCATTCTTGTTCATTACATGGGATTGTGTGAAGATGACCCTTCTTGCGACAAAACCACTATGCGGTTATGCCTCTAAGTCGTGCCTCGACACGTGGGAGATATAGTCGCATCGTGGGCGTTATAAGTTGGTAATCAGAGCCATCCCCGACTTAGGAGCCCCCTGCTTGATCGAATCGCTGGCGTTGTTGAGTCTAGAATAAAAATGTTTTGAGTCTTAGGATTATATATATCGGAGATTAGGATTCTTTTTACTCCTCAGTCCCTTCGTCGCTCTGGTGAGGTCTCCAGATGTAGAAGTTTTGACTACTCTCTCCTCAAATTTCACTAAAAAAAAATTAGGATCACGCGGGTATCTTGGAATCGTTCCGATCGATTTGTGACGAGAACATTGTTCTTGGTGCCTCCTGACATTTAGGGGTTGTGGCAGTGTCCCGGGGAGTTGAGCTCCGAGGTGTTGTCGTCATAATTTTATCGTTGCAGTTCTGGAATACCTGAGTTTCGCCGACATCGAAATCTCTTTTATGCAGTTGTTGGTGAGATCACCTCGACGCCACCCAGTACTGGGGCGGGAGTTCGGGAGTATTGCCATAACTTGTATAACGGATGTTTTTCGAAGGTTGAGGTAAACGATTTCCGAAGGTTTCTTGGTTATGTGTTGACGGATGGATACAGCTGGATCTAGGGATTGTTAGTTTGGGTGATATATTTTGTGTCCCCTGTATCCCCTACACCAGATTGCATAACCAGAAAGTTTCGAGAGTTTATAAGTGGGAATTCAAGTAGCCTTAGGATATCTTTCCGACAGACGCATGATATGAGATTGGGGTTCGACGTCTAGTGGTCCGCCTGTATACGGTTGATTTTAAAGTGGTCGCGTTGTGTCTTAAAGAGTCCATGGCTTTGCCGACTCGGGGACGCTTCGTATGTCATGTGCACAGCCTTGTACATGATGGTGCTGTACGATTGAGCCCGTGTGGGCCCCACCACGAAAACTTCGGACGAAACCTCTATCATATGTTTGTTCCGGCTTATTCTGCAAGCCAATACTTTGTTTTATTTTGTATTGTGGTATTCGAGTTTCTTCGAATTCAGATGTTCATTCCATATCTTTTTCAAGTGGCTTCTCAACTTATGGAAGTGTGATGTTTTACTACGGAATTCATTCGTTCATCTTCGTTCGAATGTTTATTGTGAAGACTATATGTTGCAATTTCTATCCGTTGATTCTACTTATCTATTTGTCTATCAAGATGCTAACGGATGTCACCCTCTTCAGGATGGCTCCGCCAACGCGTCAGAATCCGGATCGCAATGAAGGGAGTCAAGCGAACCCTCCGCCACCACCTCCACCTCCGGAGGCATGGCAAGCAATCATGGCAGCCACCAACGCCAATGCTCAGATGATTCTGCAACTCTTGCAAGAACGTACTCAAGGGCAAGGCAATCAAGGTCAAGGCAACAATCAGTTTCACTTTGCCACTCTCAACCAGTTTCTCGCAAATCAGCCCAAGTCTTTCAGCTACTGTGCCGAGGCCACGGATGCCGATGATTGGCTCGTGGACATCAACAAGCATTTTTAATGTAGCAATGTCAGGCCTGAGGACTTTGTCAAGTTCGCTTCTTTCCAGCTCAAGGACCAAGCTGCTGATTGGTTTCAGCAATACAAAGATTCCAGAGGAGGTCATGTGATCACTTGGACTGACTTCTGTCGGGACTTCAAAGCGCACCACATTCCACAAAGTGTTGTTGAGAGCAAGCGTGAGGAGTTCCGCAATCTCAAGCAAGGCAACATGTCTGTGTATCAATACAACATTCAGTTTCAGAAACTTGCTCGCTTCGCTAAACAAGACGTTCCTGATGAGAAGAGTATGATCTATCACTTCAGAGGTGGCCTTAAAGAGGATCTGCAGTTAGCTCTCGTTCTTGTTGAGCCTACTCACTTTGATCAATTCTACAATATGGCACTGAAGCAAGAGGCTGCTCAGCTCAAGTGTGAGGTTTCTAAGAAGAGAGTCAGGGACGCAGTTCAGTCTTCTTCTTCCTCACTTGTGACAGCTAAGCAACAAAAGTTCTGGTTGCCTCCTCCTCCTCCGTTTCGTCAGCCTTATCAGCAGAAGAACAAAGGTGGCCATGGTTCTTCAAACTCTTCCAACTCTGGCTATCAGAACAAGTCTCAGAATCAAGCTCCAAAGTCCAATGCTCCTTATCACCGTCCACTCTCAGAGGTGACTTGCAACAAGTGTCAGCAGAAAGGTCACTATGCTAACAAGTGCTTCAACCAGAGGCGTCTTCCTCCTCCTCCTCCTGTCAGATCATCCAGCAATGCAGTGGTCAGGCATAATCCAAAGTTTGCAAAGGTGAACATGATGAATGCAGCTCAAGCGGAGGAATCTACTGATGTGATAATGGGTAATCTTCCTGTTAACGATATTCCTGCAAAAGTTCTTTTTGATACTGGTGCATCGCATTCTTTCATTTCTAGACCTTTTGTGGCTATGCATGATCTGGTTACTGAAGTATTGCCGAGTCCTCTGTCTATTGTTTCTCCGGCTCGACAACTGACTTCTCGAGCATTCGTTCGGGATTCCACAATCAAGATGGGCGACTATGAATTTCTGTCTTCTCCAATTGTTCTTGGTGACTCGGATATTGATCTAATTCTCGGGATGGACTGGCTTTCTAAGCACAAAGCTCTACTTGATTGTGCTGCCAGGGAAATTCAATTGACACACTCGTCTGAGGATGTGATTATTTATGCCGCTCGTGATGAAACCATTCGGTTATTTTCTCTCAATGAGAAGGGTGAATTGAATGCCATCTCGCAAATTCCAGTCGTTTGCGAGTATCAAGATGTCTTTCCAGAAGAGCTTCCGGGTATGCCTCCTCATCAGCCAGTTAAGTTCGTTATCGAACTAGAGCCTGGCACTGAACCCGTTTGCAAGCGTCCATACAAGCTTGGACCCAACGAGCTGAAGGAATTGAAGAAACAGCTCGATGAACAAGAACGTCTGGGTTTGATCAGACCGAGTTCTTCTCCATGGGGTTGTGGTGTTCTTTTTGTCAAGAAGAAGGATGGCACGGACCGACTTTGTGTCGACTACCGCCCATTGAACAAGAAGACAATCAAGAACAAGTACCCACTTCCCAACATCAATGAGCTATTTGAGCAACTCAAAGGGGCTAAAGTATTCTCGAAGCTTGACCTTCGTATGGGTTATCATCAGATTCGCATTCGTGAAGAAGATATTCCCAAGACAGCATTCAGAACAAGCTTTGGTTCTTATGAATATACTGTCGTGTCTTTCGGCCTTGTCAATGCTCCTCCAGTGTTCTCTCGGATGATGAATTTCATCTTCAACCCCTATACCAATGAATTTGTTCTGGTGTATCTCGATGATATCTTGGTCTTCTCCAAGAATAAGCAGGATCATGCCAAACATTTGCGATTGGTGCTCGACAAGCTCAGAGAGTATCAATTCTATGCGAAGTTCTCTAAATGTGAGTTTTGGCTTGATGAAGTTCTTTTCCTTGGACACATCATCTCTGCCAAGGGCATCGCTGTTAACCCCGAGAAGGTGTCCGCAGTTCTGGATTGGGAACCTCCTCAAAATGTCAAGCAGCTCCGCAGTTTTCTGGGTCTTGCAAGCTATTGCCGAAGATTCGTTGAGAATTTCTCCAAGATTGCAAAGCCTCTTTCTAATCTCCTTCAGAAGCATGTGAAGTATGTCTGGTCTCCTGAGTGTGACGTTGCTTTCAACACTCTCAAAGAGAAACTAGTCACAGCTCTTGTCTTGACTCCTCCTGATGAATCCAAGCCGTATAAAGTTTTCTGTGATGCTTCTCTCCAAGGTCTCGGTGCTGTGCTAATGCAAGACAAGAAAGTTGTGGCCTATACCTCTCGGCAGTTGAAGCCCAACGAGAAGAACTACCCCACTCACGATCTTGAGTTGGCGGCAGTTGTCCATGCATTGATTACGTGGAGACATCTCTTGTTGGGAAGACAAGTGGACATTTTCACTGATCACAAGAGTCTCAAGTATATCTTCACTCAGCCCAACCTCAACCTCAGGCAGACTCGATGGGTCAAAAAGATGGAAGAGTACAATCCGAGTATCGAATATACTCCAGGCAAGGCTAATGTCATTGCAGATGCTTTAAGCAGGAAGGCTTATTGCAACAGCTTAATCCTCAAGCCTTTCCAACCGGATCTTTGTGAAGCTTTCCGCAAGCTGAATCTCCAAGTTGTTCCTCAAGGCTTTCTTGCCAACCTCATAGTATCTCCTACTTTGGAAGATCAAATTCGTGAGGCACAACTCCTTGATGCCATGGTGAAGAAGGTGAAACGTGGTATCGACAAGGGTCTTTCCAAATACAAGTGCTATCGCATTGATGACAGAGACACTTTGTTCTTCGAGGACCGGATTGTGGTTCCTAAAGGTGATCTAAGGAAAGTCATAATGAACGAGGCGCACAATTCTCTCCTTTCCATTCATCCTGGAAGTACGAAGATGTATCATGACCTCAAGCAGTCGTATTGGTGGACTCGAATGAAGCGAGAAATTGCTCAATTCGTGAATTAATGTGATGTCTGCCGAAGAGTGAAAGCAGAACACCAACGACCAGCTGGTCTCCTCCAACCTCTTGCTATCCCAGAGTGGAAGTTTGATCATATCGAAATGGACTTCGTGACTGGATTTCCAAAGTCCAAGCGCGGAAATGATGCTATCTTCGTTGTCATCGACAAGCTCTCTAAAGTGGCTCATTTCCTTCCTATCAAAGAATCCATCACAGCAGCTCAGCTGGCAGAGCTCTACACCTCCAGAATTGTCTCCTTGCACGGCATTCCACAATTGATTTCTTCTGATCGTGGAAGCATCTTCACCTCTAAGTTCTAGGACTCCTTCCAGAAGGACATGGGCACTAACATTCGCTTCAGCACAGCTTTCCATCCTCAAACTAGTGGCCAAGTCGAGCGAGTCAATCAAATTCTTGAAGATATGCTCAGGGCTTGTGTCATTTCCTTTGGCATGAAATGGGAAGATTGTCTTCCTTATGCTGAATTCTCCTACAACAACAGCTCCCAAGCGAGTTCGGGCAAGGCCCCATTCGAGATTCTATATGGCAGAAAGTGCCGTACTCCTCTCAATTGGTCAGAGACTGGAGAACGCCAACTTCTTGGCAATGACTTAATCACTGAAGCTGAAGAAATGTGCAAAGTCATCCGTGATAATCTCAAAGCCGCGCAATCGCGTCAGAAGAGTTACTATGATAGTAAGCATCGTGATTTGGCTTTCGAGATCGGAGACCATGTCTACCTCCGCGTCTCTCCAATGAAAGGCACTCGTCGCTTCGGTATCAAAGGGAAGCTTGCCCCTAGATACGTGGGTCCTTTCAAGATCATTGGCAAAAGAGGCGACCTCGCCTATCAACTTGAGCTTCCTTCCAACTTCTCGAACGTGCACGATGTGTTCCACGTGTCACAGCTCCGCAAGTGCTTCAAGACGCCTGAGCGCACTATCGACTTCGAAGAGATTGACCTCCAAGAAGATTTGTCTTATCATGAGCACCCCATTGCTATTCTTGAAGAAACTGAGCGCAAGACTCGCAACAAGTCTATCAAATTCCTGAAAGTGAAGTGGTCGCACCATTCCGACCGGGAAGCCACCTGGGAACGCGAGGACCATCTCCGTTCCGAATATCCGGAGTTCTTTCAGTCCTAGATCTCGGGACGAGATCCTCTCGTAGTGGTGGAGTGTTGTAACACCCTGCATGTAACTTCCCATATTTGTAACTCCGACTCTTGCCATTTCCGGCTATGTGATATGTTTTTCCCTCCGTTGTCGGGTTTTGTCTTTCGTTTTGTATTTTGTCATGTTATGCATTTTCATATCATGTCATCATGTGCATTGCATTCGCATACGTGTTCGTCTCATGCATCCGAGCTTTTCCCCCGTTGTCCGTTTTGCAATCCGGTGCTCCTATCTCCTCCGGTGCACCCCTCTCTGTTTTCTTTCGTGTGCGTGTGTCAAACTTTTTCGGAATGGACCGAGGCTTGTCAAGTGGTCTTAATATATCACCCGGAGACTACTGGTCAAGTTTCGTTCCATTCGGAGGTCGTTTGGTACTCCAACAGTTAACCGGGCATCCGCAAAGTCCATTTGAGTGTCCAGCAAAAACCCCCTCCAAAACCAGCCCAAAACCCACCAAACTCTCTTCCATGCTCTAGGTCGTTCGATCACGATCGTGTGGGCGAAAACTGCACCTCATTTGGAGTCTCCTAGCTCCCTCTACCTATAAATATGTGGGCATCCCGAATTACAACCGCAGACAAACCCTAGCTCCTCCCTCCGTGCCGCGCCGGACGTGTCCGCCCGCGCCGGACAACGTCCGCCGCCGCACCCCGTCCAATCCCGTAGCGACACGTGTCGTCGCCGGCCTCTCCACCGCGCCGGCCCGCGAAGCCCGCCGCGGGCCCGCCGGCCCGTTCGCCGCCGCCCCGCGCCTGCCTCCCGTGCCCGCGCCGGCGCGCGCCGCCCCCGCCGGCGACCCCCACCTCCGGCTTCCACTCCCTCCGCCGGCGACCGCCGCTCCCTCTCCCTCCTTCCTCGCTGGCAACGACGAGCCCGAGCTCCTGTAGCTCGTGCGATCCAGATCTGGTAACCCCCCCGTTGACTTCTCCTCGCCCGTTTTTTTCTGTAAGTGTTGAAATTCTACAGCATATGCACTTGTTCTCGATGCGATAACTTCATGCATGTAGCTCCGATTCACGCGTGTAATATGTCAAATTGTTCGCCTCGTGATGCTCTTCATTTTGTTCAATTGCACCATGTTCATTAGAGGTCATCTTGATGCCCAAATCTTCGTTGGAAGAGGGCTAGTTGCTGTTATTCTCTGGTTCTTATCAGAACTTGGAGATTTGTCATTTTTGTATCATTTATTCTGTGCATCTTTTGAGCATGAGCTCTACATGTGTTTTGAAGTATGCCATGCCATCTTTCCAGTGATCTAGTCCATGTAGTTTTGTGATCTCTGTGGTGACTAGCACAAGCATGCAAATTAGGCCCCGTAATATTTCTGATTTCAGGGACAGTGATTTCTCAAAGTCCTTGTCTGCTGTAATTTTGTTGCCATGTAAACTTGATGCTACAGAGAGATCCATGCATATTTTGAAGATGTTCAGTAAGGATGTTTTGTATCTATAGTTGTAATTGATCAATTCCTGCAATTGTTTGCAATTATGTAGTGCCATAGCATGACTCAATCTTGCTCTACTTTTGCTATAAAATATTTCTGGCAGATTCTTAACATGACATGCATTTTTTCCAAGCTTATTGTAGTTGATCCATACATGCTATGTAATTGTTCTTGCCATGGTTAGCTTCATAAACATGCCATCTTGCTGTAGGTATGCTTGGGTTGTCATGCATTGCTCTGTAGTGAGTGCATCAAGCTCACAAAGAGGCCTACATATTAATATTTCTGACATGCTCTGTTTTCTGCTAAGTCTGAAATCTGATAACGAAACTTGCTATGTTTACACGCTTACCATCATATCTTCTGTTTCTTTTTGGCTTATGGTCAGTAAGGGACTTTTGTCATGTGCATTTAGTAAAACACTACCATGCCTTGTTTTGCTATGTTAAGTTCCTGTAGCATGTTGATTTAATGCTCTGAACATTGCTACCTGATGCTGATTTCTGCCATGTCCAGTTTTTCACTAAGTCTGTGAACCTGTAATCTTTTGCACTTTTGCCATGCTTGTTTGAGCTTGTTATGTTGAGAACTAGCCGTAGCTCAGTGTTCATCTTTTGTCAAGCATCTCCTGTAGATTACTTCCATGTGATTTGTTGCTATGTTGGGGTGCCGTAGCATTGTTGGTTGTTGCATTTTAATTGCTATCTTACTGTTTATCGCAGATTAGTGTCATTCTTGTTTTGCTTGTCATTTGCAAACCGTGCATCCGATTCCGGTGATCTTTATATCGATTTCGACCGAAATCACCTCATCTTTCCAGTGGCATAATTGGCTTGTCAAGTTACTGCCATGTTCATCATTTTCCTTCCGGAGCACGCATATGCATCGCATACCATATCTTGCATATCATACATGTTTTGCATCATGTTGCTTGCGCATTCCTCGTTGTTGATTGTGGTTCCGTTTGTTTGTGTTCTTGCCTTGGGTAGAGCCGGGAGACGAGTTCGTGAACGAGGAACCTGTCGAGTACGCTTACGAGGATCAAGCTTTCGACAACTCTGAGAATCTTGCAGGCAAGATGACCACCCCTCGAAATCACTTCTATCTTTGCTATGCTAGTTGTTCGCTCTATTGCCATGCTCGCTACCTATCTTCTTCTATAGCATGTCTCCCATTTCAGCCCTAACCATCCTTTCCTAGCAAACCGTTGTTTGGCTATGTTACCGCTTTTGCTCAGCCCCTCTTATAGCGTTGCTAGTTGCAGGTGAAGTTGAAGTTTGTTCCATGTCGGAACATGGATATGTTGGGATATCACAATATCTCTTATTTAATTAATGCATCTATATATATTTGGTAAAGGGTGGAAGGCTCGGCCTTATGCCTGGTGTTTTGTTCCACTCTTGCCGCCCTAGTTACTGTTATACCGGAATTATGTTCCTTGAGTTTGCGTTCCTTACGCGGTCGGGTGATTTATGGGACCCCCTTGACAGTTCGCCTTGAATAAAACTCCTCCAGCAAGGCCCAACCTTGGTTTTACCATTTGCGACCTATACCTTTTTCCCCCGGGTTTTCTAGAGCCCGAGGGTCATCTTTATTTTAAACCCCCGGGCCAGTGTTCCTCTGAGTGCTGGTCCAAACTAGAGCCCTTTGCAGCGCCACCTTGGGGAAACTCGAGGATTGGTTTTAGTTGTACGGACTGCTCATCCGGTGTGCCCTGAGAACGAGATATGTGCAGCTCCTATCGGGATTTGTCGGCACATTCGGGCGGCTTTGCTGGTCTTGTTTTACCATTGTCGAGATGTCTTGTAAACCGGGATTCCGAGACTGATCGGGTCTTTCCGGGAGAAGGTTTATCCTTCGTTGACCGTGAGAGCTTATGATGGGCTAAGTTGGGACACCCCTGCAGGGTATTATCTTTCGAAAGCGTGCCCGCGGTTATGAGGCAGATGGGAATTTGTTAATGTCCGGTTGTAGATAACTTGTCACTTGACCCAATTAAAATACATCAACTGCGTGTGTAGCCGTGATGGTCTCTTCTCGGCGGAGTCCGGGAAGTGAACACGGTCTGTGTTATGTTTGACGTAAGTAGGTGTTCAGGATCACTTCTTGGTCATTGCTAGATGACGTCCGTTCCGTTGCTTCTCTTCTCGCTCTCATTTGCGTATGTTAGCCACCTTATATGCTTTTGCCGCTGCAGCTCCACCTCTCTACACCATCTTTTCCTACAAGCTTAAATAGTCTTGATCTCGCGGGTGTGAGATTGCTGAGTCCCCGTGACTCACAGATTCTACCAAAACAGTTGCAGGTGCCGACGATGCCAGTGCAGATGATGGCGTCGATCTCAAGTGGGAGTTCGACGAGGAACGTGGACGTTACTATGTGTCTTTTCCTGATGATCAGTAGTGGAGCCCAGTTGGGACGATCGGGGATCTAGCATTTGGGGTTATCTTATTTTCATCTGGATTTTGACCGTAGTCGGTCTATATGATTGTATTTTGGATGATGTATGAATTGTGTGAAGTGGCGATTGTAAGCCAACTCTTTGTCCCATTCTTGTTCATTACATGGGATTGTGTGAAGATGACCCTTCTTGCGACAAAACCACTATGCGGTTATGCCTCTAAGTCGTGCCTCGACACGTGGGAGATATAGTCGCATCGTGGGCGTTATAAGTTGGTAATCAGAGCCATCCCCGACTTAGGAGCCCCCTGCTTGATCGAATCGCTGGCGTTGTTGAGTCTAGAATAAAAATGTTTTGAGTCTTAGGATTATATATATCGGAGATTAGGATTCTTTTTACTCCTCAGTCCCTTCGTCGCTCTGGTGAGGTCTCCAGACGTAGAAGTTTTGACTACTCTCTCCTCAAATTTCACTAAAAAAAAATTAGGATCACGCGGGTATCTTGGAATCGTTCCGATCGATTTGTGACGAGAACATTGTTCTTGGTGCCTCCTGACATTTAGGGGTTGTGGCAGTGTCCCGGGGAGTTGAGCTCCGAGGTGTTGTCGTCATAATTTTATCGTTGCAGTTCTGGAATACCTGAGTTTCGCCGACATCGAAATCTCTTTTATGCAGTTGTTGGTGAGATCACCTCGACGCCACCCAGTACTGGGGCGGGAGTTCGGGAGTATTGCCATAACTTGTATAACGGATGTTTTTCGAAGGTTGAGGTAAACGATTTCCGAAGGTTTCTTGGTTATGTGTTGACGGATGGATACAGCTGGATCTAGGGATTGTTAGTTTGGGTGATATATTTTGTGTCCCCTGTATCCCCTACACCAGATTGCATAACCAGAAAGTTTCGAGAGTTTATAAGTGGGAATTCAAGTAGCCTTAGGATATCTTTCCGACAGACGCATGATATGAGATTGGGGTTCGACGTCTAGTGGTCCGCCTGTATACGGTTGATTTTAAAGTGGTCGCGTTGTGTCTTAAAGAGTCCATGGCTTTGCCGACTCGGGGACGCTTCGTATGTCATGTGCACAGCCTTGTACATGATGGTGCTGTACGATTGAGCCCGTGTGGGCCCCACCACGAAAACTTCGGACGAAACCTCTATCATATGTTTGTTCCGGCTTATTCTGCAAGCCAATACTTTGTTTTATTTTGTATTGTGGTATTCGAGTTTCTTCGAATTCAGATGTTCATTCCATATCTTTTTCAAGTGGCTTCTCAACTTATGGAAGTGTGATGTTTTACTACGGAATTCATTCGTTCATCTTCGTTCGAATGTTTATTGTGAAGACTATATGTTGCAATTTCTATCCGTTGATTCTACTTATCTATTTGTCTATCAAGATGCTAACGGATGTCACCCTCTTCAGGATGGCTCCGCCAACGCGTCAGAATCCGGATCGCAATGAAGGGAGTCAAGCGAACCCTCCGCCACCACCTCCACCTCCGGAGGCATGGCAAGCAATCATGGCAGCCACCAACGCCAATGCTCAGATGATTCTGCAACTCTTGCAAGAACGTACTCAAGGGCAAGGCAATCAAGGTCAAGGCAACAATCAGTTTCACTTTGCCACTCTCAACCAGTTTCTCGCAAATCAGCCCAAGTCTTTCAGCTACTGTGCCGAGGCCACGGATGCCGATGATTGGCTCGTGGACATCAACAAGCATTTTTAATGTAGCAATGTCAGGCCTGAGGACTTTGTCAAGTTCGCTTCTTTCCAGCTCAAGGACCAAGCTGCTGATTGGTTTCAGCAATACAAAGATTCCAGAGGAGGTCATGTGATCACTTGGACTGACTTCTGTCGGGACTTCAAAGCGCACCACATTCCACAAAGTGTTGTTGAGAGCAAGCGTGAGGAGTTCCGCAATCTCAAGCAAGGCAACATGTCTGTGTATCAATACAACATTCAGTTTCAGAAACTTGCTCGCTTCGCTAAACAAGACGTTCCTGATGAGAAGAGTATGATCTATCACTTCAGAGGTGGCCTTAAAGAGGATCTGCAGTTAGCTCTCGTTCTTGTTGAGCCTACTCACTTTGATCAATTCTACAATATGGCACTGAAGCAAGAGGCTGCTCAGCTCAAGTGTGAGGTTTCTAAGAAGAGAGTCAGGGACGCAGTTCAGTCTTCTTCTTCCTCACTTGTGACAGCTAAGCAACAAAAGTTCTGGTTGCCTCCTCCTCCTCCGTTTCGTCAGCCTTATCAGCAGAAGAACAAAGGTGGCCATGGTTCTTCAAACTCTTCCAACTCTGGCTATCAGAACAAGTCTCAGAATCAAGCTCCAAAGTCCAATGCTCCTTATCACCGTCCACTCTCAGAGGTGACTTGCAACAAGTGTCAGCAGAAAGGTCACTATGCTAACAAGTGCTTCAACCAGAGGCGTCTTCCTCCTCCTCCTCCTGTCAGATCATCCAGCAATGCAGTGGTCAGGCATAATCCAAAGTTTGCAAAGGTGAACATGATGAATGCAGCTCAAGCAGAGGAATCTACTGATGTGATAATGGGTAATCTTCCTGTTAACATATTCCTGCAAAAGTTCTTTTTGATACTGGTGCATCGCATTCTTTCATTTCTAGACCTTTTGTGGCTATGCATGATCTGGTTACTGAAGTATTGCCGAGTCCTCTGTCTATTGTTTCTCCGGCTCGACAACTGACTTCTCGAGCATTCGTTCGGGATTCCACAATCAAGATGGGCGACTATGAATTTCTGTCTTCTCCAATTGTTCTTGGTGACTCGGATATTGATCTAATTCTCGGGATGGACTGGCTTTCTAAGCACAAAGCTCTACTTGATTGTGCTGCCAGGGAAATTCAATTGACACACTCGTCTGAGGATGTGATTATTTATGCCGCTCGTGATGAAACCATTCGGTTATTTTCTCTCAATGAGAAGGGTGAATTGAATGCCATCTCGCAAATTCCAGTCGTTTGCGAGTATCAAGATGTCTTTCCAGAAGAGCTTCCGGGTATGCCTCCTCATCAGCCAGTTAAGTTCGTTATCGAACTAGAGCCTGGCACTGAACCCGTTTGCAAGCGTCCATACAAGCTTGGACCCAACGAGCTGAAGGAATTGAAGAAACAGCTCGATGAACAAGAACGTCTGGGTTTGATCAGACCGAGTTCTTCTCCATGGGGTTGTGGTGTTCTTTTTGTCAAGAAGAAGGATGGCACGGACCGACTTTGTGTCGACTACCGCCCATTGAACAAGAAGACAATCAAGAACAAGTACCCACTTCCCAACATCAATGAGCTATTTGAGCAACTCAAAGGGGCTAAAGTATTCTCGAAGCTTGACCTTCGTATGGGTTATCATCAGATTCGCATTCGTGAAGAAGATATTCCCAAGACAGCATTCAGAACAAGCTTTGGTTCTTATGAATATACTGTCGTGTCTTTCGGCCTTGTCAATGCTCCTCCAGTGTTCTCTCGGATGATGAATTTCATCTTCAACCCCTATACCAATGAATTTGTTCTGGTGTATCTCGATGATATCTTGGTCTTCTCCAAGAATAAGCAGGATCATGCCAAACATTTGCGATTGGTGCTCGACAAGCTCAGAGAGTATCAATTCTATGCGAAGTTCTCTAAATGTGAGTTTTGGCTTGATGAAGTTCTTTTCCTTGGACACATCATCTCTGCCAAGGGCATCGCTGTTAACCCCGAGAAGGTGTCCGCAGTTCTGGATTGGGAACCTCCTCAAAATGTCAAGCAGCTCCGCAGTTTTCTGGGTCTTGCAAGCTATTGCCGAAGATTCGTTGAGAATTTCTCCAAGATTGCAAAGCCTCTTTCTAATCTCCTTCAGAAGCATGTGAAGTATGTCTGGTCTCCTGAGTGTGACGTTGCTTTCAACACTCTCAAAGAGAAACTAGTCACAGCTCTTGTCTTGACTCCTCCTGATGAATCCAAGCCGTATAAAGTTTTCTGTGATGCTTCTCTCCAAGGTCTCGGTGCTGTGCTAATGCAAGACAAGAAAGTTGTGGCCTATACCTCTCGGCAGTTGAAGCCCAACGAGAAGAACTACCCCACTCACGATCTTGAGTTGGCGGCAGTTGTCCATGCATTGATTACGTGGAGACATCTCTTGTTGGGAAGACAAGTGGACATTTTCACTGATCACAAGAGTCTCAAGTATATCTTCACTCAGCCCAACCTCAACCTCAGGCAGACTCGATGGGTCGAAAAGATGGAAGAGTACAATCCGAGTATCGAATATACTCCAGGCAAGGCTAATGTCATTGCAGATGCTTTAAGCAGGAAGGCTTATTGCAACAGCTTAATCCTCAAGCCTTTCCAACCGGATCTTTGTGAAGCTTTCCGCAAGCTGAATCTCCAAGTTGTTCCTCAAGGCTTTCTTGCCAACCTCATAGTATCTCCTACTTTGGAAGATCAAATTCGTGAGGCACAACTCCTTGATGCCATGGTGAAGAAGGTGAAACGTGGTATCGACAAGGGTCTTTCCAAATACAAGTGCTATCGCATTGATGACAGAGACACTTTGTTCTTCGAGGACCGGATTGTGGTTCCTAAAGGTGATCTAAGGAAAGTCATAATGAACGAGGCGCACAATTCTCTCCTTTCCATTCATCCTGGAAGTACGAAGATGTATCATGACCTCAAGCAGTCGTATTGGTGGACTCGAATGAAGCGAGAAATTGCTCAATTCGTGAATTAATGTGATGTCTGCCGAAGAGTGAAAGCAGAACACCAACGACCAGCTGGTCTCCTCCAACCTCTTGCTATCCCAGAGTGGAAGTTTGATCATATCGAAATGGACTTCGTGACTGGATTTCCAAAGTCCAAGCGCGGAAATGATGCTATCTTCGTTGTCATCGACAAGCTCTCTAAAGTGGCTCATTTCCTTCCTATCAAAGAATCCATCACAGCAGCTCAGCTGGCAGAGCTCTACACCTCCAGAATTGTCTCCTTGCACGGCATTCCACAATTGATTTCTTCTGATCGTGGAAGCATCTTCACCTCTAAGTTCTAGGACTCCTTCCAGAAGGACATGGGCACTAACATTCGCTTCAGCACAGCTTTCCATCCTCAAACTAGTGGCCAAGTCGAGCGAGTCAATCAAATTCTTGAAGATATGCTCAGGGCTTGTGTCATTTCCTTTGGCATGAAATGGGAAGATTGTCTTCCTTATGCTGAATTCTCCTACAACAACAGCTCCCAAGCGAGTTCGGGCAAGGCCCCATTCGAGATTCTATATGGCAGAAAGTGCCGTACTCCTCTCAATTGGTCAGAGACTGGAGAACGCCAACTTCTTGGCAATGACTTAATCACTGAAGCTGAAGAAATGTGCAAAGTCATCCGTGATAATCTCAAAGCCGCGCAATCGCGTCAGAAGAGTTACTATGATAGTAAGCATCGTGATTTGGCTTTCGAGATCGGAGACCATGTCTACCTCCGCGTCTCTCCAATGAAAGGCACTCGTCGCTTCGGTATCAAAGGGAAGCTTGCCCCTAGATACGTGGGTCCTTTCAAGATCATTGGCAAAAGAGGCGACCTCGCCTATCAACTTGAGCTTCCTTCCAACTTCTCGAACGTGCACGATGTGTTCCACGTGTCACAGCTCCGCAAGTGCTTCAAGACGCCTGAGCGCACTATCGACTTCGAAGAGATTGACCTCCAAGAAGATTTGTCTTATCATGAGCACCCCATTGCTATTCTTGAAGAAACTGAGCGCAAGACTCGCAACAAGTCTATCAAATTCCTGAAAGTGAAGTGGTCGCACCATTCCGACCGGGAAGCCACCTGGGAACGCGAGGACCATCTCCGTTCCGAATATCCGGAGTTCTTTCAGTCCTAGATCTCGGGACGAGATCCTCTCGTAGTGGTGGAGTGTTGTAACACCCTGCATGTAACTTCCCATATTTGTAACTCCGACTCTTGCCATTTCCGGCTATGTGATATGTTTTTCCCTCCGTTGTCGGGTTTTGTCTTTCGTTTTGTATTTTGTCATGTTATGCATTTTCATATCATGTCATCATGTGCATTGCATTCGCATACGTGTTCGTCTCATGCATCCGAGCTTTTCCCCCGTTGTCCGTTTTGCAATCCGGTGCTCCTATCTCCTCCGGTGCACCCCTCTCTGTTTTCTTTCGTGTGCGTGTGTCAAACTTTTTCGGAATGGACCGAGGCTTGTCAAGTGGTCTTAATATATCACCCGGAGACTACTGGTCAAGTTTCGTTCCATTCGGAGGTCGTTTGGTACTCCAACAGTTAACCGGGCATCCGCAAAGTCCATTTGAGTGTCCAGCAAAAACCCCCTCCAAAACCAGCCCAAAACCCACCAAACTCTCTTCCATGCTCTAGGTCGTTCGATCACGATCGTGTGGGCGAAAACTGCACCTCATTTGGAGTCTCCTAGCTCCCTCTACCTATAAATATGTGGGCATCCCGAATTACAACCGCAGACAAACCCTAGCTCCTCCCTCCGTGCCGCGCCGGACGTGTCCGCCCGCGCCGGACAACGTCCGCCGCCGCACCCCGTCCAATCCCGTAGCGACACGTGTCGTCGCCGGCCTCTCCACCGCGCCGGCCCGCGAAGCCCGCCGCGGGCCCGCCGGCCCGTTCGCCGCCGCCCCGCGCCTGCCTCCCGTGCCCGCGCCGGCGCGCGCCGCCCCCGCCGGCGACCCCCACCTCCGGCTTCCACTCCCTCCGCCGGCGACCGCCGCTCCCTCTCCCTCCTTCCTCGCTGGCAACGACGAGCCCGAGCTCCTGTAGCTCGTGCGATCCAGATCTGGTAACCCCCCCGTTGACTTCTCCTCGCCCGTTTTTTTCTGTAAGTGTTGAAATTCTACAGCATATGCACTTGTTCTCGATGCGATAACTTCATGCATGTAGCTCCGATTCACGCGTGTAATATGTCAAATTGTTCGCCTCGTGATGCTCTTCATTTTGTTCAATTGCACCATGTTCATTAGAGGTCATCTTGATGCCCAAATCTTCGTTGGAAGAGGGCTAGTTGCTGTTATTCTCTGGTTCTTATCAGAACTTGGAGATTTGTCATTTTTGTATCATTTATTCTGTGCATCTTTTGAGCATGAGCTCTACATGTGTTTTGAAGTATGCCATGCCATCTTTCCAGTGATCTAGTCCATGTAGTTTTGTGATCTCTGTGGTGACTAGCACAAGCATGCAAATTAGGCCCCGTAATATTTCTGATTTCAGGGACAGTGATTTCTCAAAGTCCTTGTCTGCTGTAATTTTGTTGCCATGTAAACTTGATGCTACAGAGAGATCCATGCATATTTTGAAGATGTTCAGTAAGGATGTTTTGTATCTATAGTTGTAATTGATCAATTCCTGCAATTGTTTGCAATTATGTAGTGCCATAGCATGACTCAATCTTGCTCTACTTTTGCTATAAAATATTTCTGGCAGATTCTTAACATGACATGCATTTTTTCCAAGCTTATTGTAGTTGATCCATACATGCTATGTAATTGTTCTTGCCATGGTTAGCTTCATAAACATGCCATCTTGCTGTAGGTATGCTTGGGTTGTCATGCATTGCTCTGTAGTGAGTGCATCAAGCTCACAAAGAGGCCTACATATTAATATTTCTGACATGCTCTGTTTTCTGCAAGTCTGAAATCTGATAACGAAACTTGCTATGTTTACATGCTTACCATCATATCTTCTGTTCCTTTTTGGCTTATGGTCAGTAAGGGACTTTTGTCATGTGCATTTAGTAAAACACTACCATGCCTTGTTTTGCTATGTTAAGTTCCTGTAGCATGTTGATTTAATGCTCTGAACATTGCTACCTGATGCTGATTTCTGCCATGTCCAGTTTTTCACTAAGTCTGTGAACCTGTAATCTTTTGCACTTTTGCCATGCTTGTTTGAGCTTGTTATGTTGAGAACTAGCCGTAGCTCAGTGTTCATCTTTTGTCAAGCATCTCCTGTAGATTACTGCCATGTGATTTGTTGCTATGTTGGGGTGCCGTAGCATTGTTGGTTGTTGCATTTTAATTGCTATCTTACTGTTTATCGCAGATTAGTGTCATTCTTGTTTTGCTTGTCATTTGCAAACCGTGCATCCGATTCCGGTGATCTTTATATCGATTTCGACCGAAATCACCTCATCTTTCCAGTGGCATAATTGGCTTGTCAAGTTACTGCCATGTTCATCATTTTCCTTCCGGAGCACGCATATGCATCGCATACCATATCTTGCATATCATACATGTTTTGCATCATGTTGCTTGCGCATTCCTCGTTGTTGATTGTGGTTCCGTTTGTTTGTGTTCTTGCCTTGGGTAGAGCCGGGAGACGAGTTCGTGAACGAGGAACCTGTCGAGTACGCTTACGAGGATCAAGCTTTCGACAACTCTGAGAATCTTGCAGGCAAGATGACCACCCCTCGAAATCACTTCTATCTTTGCTATGCTAGTTGTTCGCTCTATTGCCATGCTCGCTACCTATCTTCTTCTATAGCATGTCTCCCATTTCAGCCCTAACCATCCTTTCCTAGCAAACCGTTGTTTGGCTATGTTACCGCTTTTGCTCAGCCCCTCTTATAGCGTTGCTAGTTGCAGGTGAAGTTGAAGTTTGTTCCATGTCGGAACATGGATATGTTGGGATATCACAATATCTCTTATTTAATTAATGCATCTATATATATTTGGTAAAGGGTGGAAGGCTCGGCCTTATGCCTGGTGTTTTGTTCCACTCTTGCCGCCCTAGTTACTGTTATACCGGAATTATGTTCCTTGAGTTTGCGTTCCTTACGCGGTCGGGTGATTTATGGGACCCCCTTGACAGTTCGCCTTGAATAAAACTCCTCCAGCAAGGCCCAACCTTGGTTTTACCATTTGCGACCTATACCTTTTTCCCCCGGGTTTTCTAGAGCCCGAGGGTCATCTTTATTTTAAACCCCCGGGCCAGTGTTCCTCTGAGTGCTGGTCCAAACTAGAGCCCTTTGCAGCGCCACCTTGGGGAAACTCGAGGATTGGTTTTAGTTGTACGGACTGCTCATCCGGTGTGCCCTGAGAACGAGATATGTGCAGCTCCTATCGGGATTTGTCGGCACATTCGGGCGGCTTTGCTGGTCTTGTTTTACCATTGTCGAGATGTCTTGTAAACCGGGATTCCGAGACTGATCGGGTCTTTCCGGGAGAAGGTTTATCCTTCGTTGACCGTGAGAGCTTATGATGGGCTAAGTTGGGACACCCCTGCAGGGTATTATCTTTCGAAAGCCGTGCCCGCGGTTATGAGGCAGATGGGAATTTGTTAATGTCCGGTTGTAGATAACTTGTCACTTGACCCAATTAAAATACATCAACTGCGTGTGTAGCCGTGGTGGTCTCTTCTCGGCGGAGTCCGGGAAGTGAACACGGTCTGTGTTATGTTTGACGTAAGTAGGTGTTCAGGATCACTTCTTGGTCATTGCTAGATGACGTCCGTTCCGTTGCTTCTCTTCTCGCTCTCATTTGCGTATGTTAGCCACCTTATATGCTTTTGCCGCTGCAGCTCCACCTCTCTACACCATCTTTTCCTACAAGCTTAAATAGTCTTGATCTCGCGGGTGTGAGATTGCTGAGTCCCCGTGACTCACAGATTCTACCAAAACAGTTGCAGGTGCCGACGATGCCAGTGCAGATGATGGCGTCGATCTCAAGTGGGAGTTCGACGAGGAACGTGGACGTTACTATGTGTCTTTTCCTGATGATCAGTAGTGGAGCCCAGTTGGGACGATCGGGGATCTAGCATTTGGGGTTATCTTATTTTCATCTGGATTTTGACCGTAGTCGGTCTATATGATTGTATTTTGGATGATGTATGACTTGTGTGAAGTGGCGATTGTAAGCCAACTCTTTGTCCCATTCTTGTTCATTACATGGGATTGTGTGAAGATGACCCTTCTTGCGACAAAACCACTATGCGGTTATGCCTCTAAGTCGTGCCTCGACACGTGGGAGATATAGTCGCATCGTGGGCGTTATAAGTTGGTAATCAGAGCCATCCCCGACTTAGGAGCCCCCTGCTTGATCGAATCGCTGGCGTTGTTGAGTCTAGAATAAAAATGTTTTGAGTCTTAGGATTATATATATCGGAGATTAGGATTCTTTTTACTCCTCAGTCCCTTCGTCGCTCTGGTGAGGTCTCCAGATGTAGAAGTTTTGACTACTCTCTCCTCAAATTTCACTAAAAAAAATTAGGATCACGCGGGTATCTTGGAATCGTTCCGATCGATTTGTGACGAGAACATTGTTCTTGGTGCCTCCTGACATTTAGGGGTTGTGGCAGTGTCCCGGGGAGTTGAGCTCCGAGGTGTTGTCGTCATAATTTTATCGTTGCAGTTCTGGAATACCTGAGTTTCGCCGACATCGAAATCTCTTTTATGCAGTTGTTGGTGAGATCACCTCGACGCCACCCAGTACTGGGGCGGGAGTTCGGGAGTATTGCCATAACTTGTATAACGGATGTTTTTCGAAGGTTGAGGTAAACGATTTCCGAAGGTTTCTTGGTTATGTGTTGACGGATGGATACAGCTGGATCTAGGGATTGTTAGTTTGGGTGATATATTTTGTGTCCCCTGTATCCCCTACACCAGATTGCATAACCAGAAAGTTTCGAGAGTTTATAAGTGGGAATTCAAGTAGCCTTAGGATATCTTTCCGACAGACGCATGATATGAGATTGGGGTTCGACGTCTAGTGGTCCGCCTGTATACGGTTGATTTTAAAGTGGTCGCGTTGTGTCTTAAAGAGTCCATGGCTTTGCCGACTCGGGGACGCTTCGTATGTCATGTGCACAGCCTTGTACATGATGGTGCTGTACGATTGAGCCCGTGTGGGCCCCACCACGAAAACTTCGGACGAAACCTCTATCATATGTTTGTTCCGGCTTATTCTGCAAGCCAATACTTTGTTTTATTTTGTATTGTGGTATTCGAGTTTCTTCGAATTCAGATGTTCATTCCATATCTTTTTCAAGTGGCTTCTCAACTTATGGAAGTGTGATGTTTTACTACGGAATTCATTCGTTCATCTTCGTTCGAATGTTTATTGTGAAGACTATATGTTGCAATTTCTATCCGTTGATTCTACTTATCTATTTGTCTATCAAGATGCTAACGGATGTCACCCTCTTCAGGATGGCTCCGCCAACGCGTCAGAATCCGGATCGCAATGAAGGGAGTCAAGCGAACCCTCCGCCACCACCTCCACCTCCGGAGGCATGGCAAGCAATCATGGCAGCCACCAACGCCAATGCTCAGATGATTCTGCAACTCTTGCAAGAACGTACTCAAGGGCAAGGCAATCAAGGTCAAGGCAACAATCAGTTTCACTTTGCCACTCTCAACCAGTTTCTCGCAAATCAGCCCAAGTCTTTCAGCTACTGTGCCGAGGCCACGGATGCCGATGATTGGCTCGTGGACATCAACAAGCATTTTTAATGTAGCAATGTCAGGCCTGAGGACTTTGTCAAGTTCGCTTCTTTCCAGCTCAAGGACCAAGCTGCTGATTGGTTTCAGCAATACAAAGATTCCAGAGGAGGTCATGTGATCACTTGGACTGACTTCTGTCGGGACTTCAAAGCGCACCACATTCCACAAAGTGTTGTTGAGAGCAAGCGTGAGGAGTTCCGCAATCTCAAGCAAGGCAACATGTCTGTGTATCAATACAACATTCAGTTTCAGAAACTTGCTCGCTTCGCTAAACAAGACGTTCCTGATGAGAAGAGTATGATCTATCACTTCAGAGGTGGCCTTAAAGAGGATCTGCAGTTAGCTCTCGTTCTTGTTGAGCCTACTCACTTTGATCAATTCTACAATATGGCACTGAAGCAAGAGGCTGCTCAGCTCAAGTGTGAGGTTTCTAAGAAGAGAGTCAGGGACGCAGTTCAGTCTTCTTCTTCCTCACTTGTGACAGCTAAGCAACAAAAGTTCTGGTTGCCTCCTCCTCCTCCGTTTCGTCAGCCTTATCAGCAGAAGAACAAAGGTGGCCATGGTTCTTCAAACTCTTCCAACTCTGGCTATCAGAACAAGTCTCAGAATCAAGCTCCAAAGTCCAATGCTCCTTATCACCGTCCACTCTCAGAGGTGACTTGCAACAAGTGTCAGCAGAAAGGTCACTATGCTAACAAGTGCTTCAACCAGAGGCGTCTTCCTCCTCCTCCTCCTGTCAGATCATCCAGCAATGCAGTGGTCAGGCATAATCCAAAGTTTGCAAAGGTGAACATGATGAATGCAGCTCAAGCGGAGGAATCTACTGATGTGATAATGGGTAATCTTCCTGTTAACGATATTCCTGCAAAAGTTCTTTTTGATACTGGTGCATCGCATTCTTTCATTTCTAGACCTTTTGTGGCTATGCATGATCTGGTTACTGAAGTATTGCCGAGTCCTCTGTCTATTGTTTCTCCGGCTCGACAACTGACTTCTCGAGCATTCGTTCGGGATTCCACAATCAAGATGGGCGACTATGAATTTCTGTCTTCTCCAATTGTTCTTGGTGACTCGGATATTGATCTAATTCTCGGGATGGACTGGCTTTCTAAGCACAAAGCTCTACTTGATTGTGCTGCCAGGGAAATTCAATTGACACACTCGTCTGAGGATGTGATTATTTATGCCGCTCGTGATGAAACCATTCGGTTATTTTCTCTCAATGAGAAGGGTGAATTGAATGCCATCTCGCAAATTCCAGTCGTTTGCGAGTATCAAGATGTCTTTCCAGAAGAGCTTCCGGGTATGCCTCCTCATCAGCCAGTTAAGTTCGTTATCGAACTAGAGCCTGGCACTGAACCCGTTTGCAAGCGTCCATACAAGCTTGGACCCAACGAGCTGAAGGAATTGAAGAAACAGCTCGATGAACAAGAACGTCTGGGTTTGATCAGACCGAGTTCTTCTCCATGGGGTTGTGGTGTTCTTTTTGTCAAGAAGAAGGATGGCACGGACCGACTTTGTGTCGACTACCGCCCATTGAACAAGAAGACAATCAAGAACAAGTACCCACTTCCCAACATCAATGAGCTATTTGAGCAACTCAAAGGGGCTAAAGTATTCTCGAAGCTTGACCTTCGTATGGGTTATCATCAGATTCGCATTCGTGAAGAAGATATTCCCAAGACAGCATTCAGAACAAGCTTTGGTTCTTATGAATATACTGTCGTGTCTTTCGGCCTTGTCAATGCTCCTCCAGTGTTCTCTCGGATGATGAATTTCATCTTCAACCCCTATACCAATGAATTTGTTCTGGTGTATCTCGATGATATCTTGGTCTTCTCCAAGAATAAGCAGGATCATGCCAAACATTTGCGATTGGTGCTCGACAAGCTCAGAGAGTATCAATTCTATGCGAAGTTCTCTAAATGTGAGTTTTGGCTTGATGAAGTTCTTTTCCTTGGACACATCATCTCTGCCAAGGGCATCGCTGTTAACCCCGAGAAGGTGTCCGCAGTTCTGGATTGGGAACCTCCTCAAAATGTCAAGCAGCTCCGCAGTTTTCTGGGTCTTGCAAGCTATTGCCGAAGATTCGTTGAGAATTTCTCCAAGATTGCAAAGCCTCTTTCTAATCTCCTTCAGAAGCATGTGAAGTATGTCTGGTCTCCTGAGTGTGACGTTGCTTTCAACACTCTCAAAGAGAAACTAGTCACAGCTCTTGTCTTGACTCCTCCTGATGAATCCAAGCCGTATAAAGTTTTCTGTGATGCTTCTCTCCAAGGTCTCGGTGCTGTGCTAATGCAAGACAAGAAAGTTGTGGCCTATACCTCTCGGCAGTTGAAGCCCAACGAGAAGAACTACCCCACTCACGATCTTGAGTTGGCGGCAGTTGTCCATGCATTGATTACGTGGAGACATCTCTTGTTGGGAAGACAAGTGGACATTTTCACTGATCACAAGAGTCTCAAGTATATCTTCACTCAGCCCAACCTCAACCTCAGGCAGACTCGATGGGTCGAAAAGATGGAAGAGTACAATCCGAGTATCGAATATACTCCAGGCAAGGCTAATGTCATTGCAGATGCTTTAAGCAGGAAGGCTTATTGCAACAGCTTAATCCTCAAGCCTTTCCAACCGGATCTTTGTGAAGCTTTCCGCAAGCTGAATCTCCAAGTTGTTCCTCAAGGCTTTCTTGCCAACCTCATAGTATCTCCTACTTTGGAAGATCAAATTCGTGAGGCACAACTCCTTGATGCCATGGTGAAGAAGGTGAAACGTGGTATCGACAAGGGTCTTTCCAAATACAAGTGCTATCGCATTGATGACAGAGACACTTTGTTCTTCGAGGACCGGATTGTGGTTCCTAAAGGTGATCTAAGGAAAGTCATAATGAACGAGGCGCACAATTCTCTCCTTTCCATTCATCCTGGAAGTACGAAGATGTATCATGACCTCAAGCAGTCGTATTGGTGGACTCGAATGAAGCGAGAAATTGCTCAATTCGTGAATTAATGTGATGTCTGCCGAAGAGTGAAAGCAGAACACCAACGACCAGCTGGTCTCCTCCAACCTCTTGCTATCCCAGAGTGGAAGTTTGATCATATCGAAATGGACTTCGTGACTGGATTTCCAAAGTCCAAGCGCGGAAATGATGCTATCTTCGTTGTCATCGACAAGCTCTCTAAAGTGGCTCATTTCCTTCCTATCAAAGAATCCATCACAGCAGCTCAGCTGGCAGAGCTCTACACCTCCAGAATTGTCTCCTTGCACGGCATTCCACAATTGATTTCTTCTGATCGTGGAAGCATCTTCACCTCTAAGTTCTAGGACTCCTTCCAGAAGGCCATGGGCACTAACATTCGCTTCAGCACAGCTTTCCATCCTCAAACTAGTGGCCAAGTCGAGCGAGTCAATCAAATTCTTGAAGATATGCTCAGGGCTTGTGTCATTTCCTTTGGCATGAAATGGGAAGATTGTCTTCCTTATGCTGAATTCTCCTACAACAACAGCTCCCAAGCGAGTTCGGGCAAGGCCCCATTCGAGATTCTATATGGCAGAAAGTGCCGTACTCCTCTCAATTGGTCAGAGACTGGAGAACGCCAACTTCTTGGCAATGACTTAATCACTGAAGCTGAAGAAATGTGCAAAGTCATCCGTGATAATCTCAAAGCCGCGCAATCGCGTCAGAAGAGTTACTATGATAGTAAGCATCGTGATTTGGCTTTCGAGATCGGAGACCATGTCTACCTCCGCGTCTCTCCAATCAAAGGCACTCGTCGCTTCGGTATCAAAGGGAAGCTTGCCCCTAGATACGTGGGTCCTTTCAAGATCATTGGCAAAAGAGGCGACCTCGCCTATCAACTTGAGCTTCCTTCCAACTTCTCGAACGTGCACGATGTGTTCCACGTGTCACAGCTCCGCAAGTGCTTCAAGACGCCTGAGCGCACTATCGACTTCGAAGAGATTGACCTCCAAGAAGATTTGTCTTATCATGAGCACCCCATTGCTATTCTTGAAGAAACTGAGCGCAAGACTCGCAACAAGTCTATCAAATTCCTGAAAGTGAAGTGGTCGCACCATTCCGACCGGGAAGCCACCTGGGAACGCGAGGACCATCTCCGTTCCGAATATCCGGAGTTCTTTCAGTCCTAGATCTCGGGACGAGATCCTCTCGTAGTGGTGGAGTGTTGTAACACCCCGCATGTAACTTCCCATATTTGTAACTCCGACTCTTGCCATTTCCGGCTATGTGATATGTTTTTCCCTCCGTTGTCGGGTTTTGTCTTTCGTTTTGTATTTTGTCATGTTATGCATTTTCATATCATGTCATCATGTGCATTGCATTCGCATACGTGTTCGTCTCATGCATCCGAGCTTTTCCCCCGTTGTCCGTTTTGCAATCCGGCGCTCCTATCTCATCCGGTGCACCCCTCTTGTTTTCTTTCGTGTGCGTGTGTCAAACTTTCTCGAAATGGACCGAGGCTTGTCAAGTGGTCTTAATATATCACCCGGAGACTACCGGTCAAGTTTCGTTCCATTCGGAGGTCGTTTGGTACTCCAACAGTTAACCGGGTATCCGCAAAGTCCATTTGAGTGTCCAGCAAAAAACCCCTCCAAAACCAGCCCAAAACCCACCAAACTCTCTTCCATGCTCTAGGTCGTTCGATCACGATCGTGTGGGCGAAAACCGCACCTCATTTGGAGTCTCCTAACTCCCTCTACCTATAAATATGTGGGCATCCCGAATTACAACCGCAGACAAACCCTAGCTCCTCCCTCCGCGCCGCGCCGGACGTGTCCGCCCGCGCAGGACAACGTCCGCCGCCGTGCCCCGTCCAATCCCGTAGCGACACGTGTCGTCGCCGGCCTCTCCACCGCGCCGGCCCGCGAAGCCCGCCGCGGGCCCGCCGGCCCGTTCGCCGCCGCCCCGCGCCTGCCTCCCGTGCCCGCGCCGGCGCCCGCCGCCCCCGCCGGCGACCCCCACCTCCGGCTTCCACTCCCTCCGCCGGCGACCGCCGCTCCCTCTCCCTCCTTCCTCGCTGGCAACGACGAGCCCCAGCTCCTGTAGCTCGTGCGATCCAGATCTGGTAACCCCCCCGTTGACTTCTCCTCGCCCGTTTTTTTCTCTAAGTGTTGAAATTCTACAGCATATGCACTTGTTCCCGATGCGATAACTTCGTGCATGTAGCTCCGATTCGCGCGTGTAATATGTCAAATTGTTCGTCTCGTGATGCTCTTCATTTTGTTCAATTGCACCATGTTCATTAGAGGTCTATTGACACTGGTGATGCTGATTTAAATGAGTTGCGTTTAGATGATGAACATTGAGATGCAAATTTGGAGGAAAATTATATAGGGCAACTTAAAAATGTTTTCTCTAAAGGGAATAAATTTAAGAGAGAGTGATCTCCAACAAAAGGATGTGTGAGACACTCTATCTCTATTGGGGGGCTTAATAAAACCATAAGGAAAAGATCTTAATTGACTTATGTAGTGCTTGTGAAGATTAAAGGTTTTTTTTTTGGAAAATGAGAGGGTTGGGCATGATTTCAGACAGATATATATGTGAGAGAGTTAATTATTGATCGTAGACTTGACTTTGTTGGTATGTTTGGGACTATCAAAAAGACATTCACTAGAAATTAGCTACACTCTTTGTGTGTGGGGGGGTGTTAATTGGCACTGGACTCCCCCTAGAGGTAAATCTTGGGGGTCCTTGTAGGAGTTAACATAGAGTTGTTTGAAGTAATCCATGTGGAAAACGGAAATTACTTTATTAGAACTTTGGTGTATGATAAGATTGCTAAATTTAACTGGAACCTTATCACTATATATGGGGATGCTCAAGTGGAAAGAATAGTTGGGTTTATAGCTGAATTAGCTAGGGTATATCATGATAACCCCTTGCCTTCCTTGGTAGGTGGTGACTGTAATATTATCACGAAGAGCTGTGAAAAAGAACAAACCAAATACTCCTAGCCATTGGAGCTTTGTTTTCAATGCCATTATTGAACATGCTGGAGTTAGAAAGATGCCTCTAAATGAGAAGAATTTCACTTGGGCTAATGATCTAGTTGATCTTACATATGAAAAGTCAGATGGAGTATTGTTTTGTCCTGATTGTGATGAGCATTACCATTGTCAATGCTACATGCTTTTACCAGGGAGGTCTCTGAAGGAAATATGCCCTAGAGGCAATAATAAAGTTATTTATTTATTTCCTTATATCATGATAATTTTTATTATTCATGCTAGAATTGTATTAACCGGAAACATGATACATGTGTGAATACATAGACAAATAGAGTGTCACTAGTATGCCTCTACTTGACTAGCTCGTTGATCAAATATGGTTATGTTTCCTAGCCATAGACAAAGAGTTGTCATTTGATTAACGGGATCACATCATTAGGAGAATGATGTGATTGACTTGACCCATTCAGTTAGCTTAGCACTTGATCGTTTAGTATGTTGCTATTGCTTTCTTCGTGACTTATACATGTTCCTATGACTATGAGATTATGCAACTCCCGTTTACCGGAGGAACACTTTGTGTGCTACCAAACGTCACAACGTAACTGGGTGATTATAAAGGTGCTCTACAGGTGTCTCCGAAGGTACTTGTTGGGTTGGCGTATTTCGAGATTAGGATTTGTCACTCCGATTGTCGGAGAGGTATCTCTGGGCCCACTCGGTAATGCACATCACTATAAGCCTTGCAAGCATTGCAACTAATGAGTTAGTCGCGGGATGATGTATTACGGAACGAGTAAAGAGACTTGCCGGTAACGAGATTGAACTAGGTATTGAGATACCGACGATCTAATCTCGGGCAAGTAACATACCGATGACAAAGGGAACAACGTATGTTGTTATGCGGTCTGACTGATAAAGATCTTCGTAGAATATGTAGGAGCCAATATGGGCATCCAGGTCCCGCTATTGGTTAGTGATCAGAGAGGTGTCTCGGTCATGTCTACATAGTTCTCGAACCCGTAGGTCCTAAAAGTTTTGTCGGGGTGTCAATTTAGTCCTAATTCTTCCAAAATGCACATTTAGGTCCTAATTCTTTAGTAAGTAGTTCAACCAATGTCCTTTTTTCACGAGCACTCGCTGACCTGCCCGCTTGGCCCGTTGACCCACGCCACGTCGACTGAGGCCCAACCGCCAGGCGAGAAAAATATACTGGAGGTCCTAAAAGTTTCTAGGCAGTGTCACTTTAGTCCTACTTCTTTCAAAATGCACGTTTAGATCCTAATTCTATAGTAAGTGGTTCACCAAAGGTCCTTTTTTGCATGATCGTTCGCTGACCTGCTTGCTTGACGCGTTGACCCATGCCATGTCAACTTAGAGGCCGCTGCGGTTGCTCTTTTTTTACATAAAGCCCCTTGTGAACCCCCCTCCTGACATTTCCCATCCCTCTCTCTCTCTCTCTCTCTCTCTCTCTCTCTCTAATGCACTCACCGTCACCATGGCTGGGGCAGCAAGGTCCTTGCCAGGGAAGCGGGTGACGAAGAGGAGCGTTGCAGCATCGTCGGCGGCAAGGCCTCCTCCACAAGCTTCTACCGCCCAACTTCAAATCAAAGCAAGAGGTTTGAGAAACTTAAAGAAGAGGTTTGAGAAACTTAAAGAAACATTGCAAAGAAGTAAATCAATGCCTACAACCAGTAATTGTGGCTGAGTAGAGGAAATCACATAGCTACAGGATGATATCAACAAAAAAATTAGTTTTTTTTTTGCAATGTTCCTCATCTGCTAGTGACCCTAAGTCGACGTGTCGTGGGTCTACGCACAACCAAGCAGGTCAGCGAACGATCATGCAAAAAAGGACCTTCGGTGAACCACTTACTATAGAATTAGGACCTAAACGTGCATTTTGAAAGAAGTAGGACTAAAATGACACTATCTAGAAACTTTTAGGACCTCCAATATATTTTTTTTGCCAGGCGGTTTGGCACTCTGTTGACGTGGCATGGGTCAACGTGCCACGCGGGCAGGTCAGCGAGCGCTCGTGAAAAAAGGACTTCAGGTGAACCACTTACTAAAGAATTAGGACCTAAAGGTGCATTCTGAAAGAATTAGGACTAAAGTGACACCCCGATGAAACTTTTAGGACCTCCAGTGCATTTAACTCTTAGCTAAACAGACTTGGCGATTAATTGAAACTCCGGATAGTTTGTGTGCTCGCCTGCTTCGGGCAAAATATTATCCGAATGGAAATCTTCTCGACACGGTATTTTCAGGTAATTCTTTGGCTGTTTGGAATGGTATTGAATATGGCCTTCAACTAGTGAAAAAGGATTTTATTTGGAGAATCGGTAACGGCTGTATGGTGCGTACATCGCGTGATCTTTGGATCCCAAGAGGTAATGATCTTAGACCGATTACTCCGAAAAGGAATTGTCGCTTTAATCATGTTTCAGACTTACTGTTCAACCATGGTGGATGGAACATGGAGCGTCTCCAACAACATTTTTGGGATGTAGATGTGCAGCAAATTCTGAGAATACGTACATCTCCGAGAGGCCGGGAAGATTTTATTGCCTGGTTTCCAGAAAAGTCTGGAAAATTTACTGTTAAGAGCGCCTACAAACTCGCTACTAGAGAACATGACGATTCATTTGCAGGAGGGACTTCAAGTATGTGTCGAGAGGGAGATCGATCCATATGGAATTATGTTTGGCGGGCTAAAGTTCCTCTTAAAATGCGTATTACAGCTTGGAAGGCCGCGTCAGGTGCTCTTGCCACTGATCAAAACAAGTTATACCGACATATTGGCACTACTGATTGTTGCAGGGTGTGCGGCCGGGAGAGGAAAGGTTCTTACCATGCCCTAGTTGCATGCCCTCAAGCACGACTTGTGTGGCAGAGGATGCGAGAGTTATGGCCATTGCCAACTGATGATGTGTTACTAGATAATGGTAAAGAGTGGCATTGCATGTGCTTGCTGCATGTGATAATAAGGTACACGATATGGTCATTCTACTTATATGAAGAATTTGGCAACTTCGCGATGATGTTGTGCATGGCAAGGAAGTGCCACCGGTTGATGTTACTATGAAATTTCTGGATAGCTATTATAAGTCTCTGGATCTAGCCAGGAATTATAGCATGGAAGAAATTGTAAAAGGGAAGATGTGGGAAAGTAGGAGGTTATTCTTATTAGTATTCAGCAGGCCGCGGCTCCTGTTCCTTGGCCACCACCTCCAGCAAATTGGGTTGCGCTGTCTATTGATGGATCTTTCTCAGCTCACGATGGCAAGACAGGTGCTGGTATGATCTTACGTCGTGATGATGGCTCTATTATCTTTGCTGCTTACTGTGTTATATTTAATTACAATGAAGCGCTCGAGGCGGAGATACATGCAATAATGCAAGGGATGGCCCTTGCTTTACAACATACTGATTTACCAGTTAAGGTGCAATCTGATTCCTGTAATGCACTTTCGATACTCTCTGGTGATAGTATGTCCCAATCGGCCTATGGTCATCTAGTAGCAGAGATTAAATTTTGTATGGATGAGAGGGAGTTTGTTCCACAAAAGATTAGTAGGTCTCAAAATAGGGTAGCAGATTGTATGGCAAATTATAGCCGTACTGAGTCTTGTACTGCGGTATGGATGAGCAGATGTCCTCCATGTTGTGAGGACTTATTGCCTCTCGACTGTAACCCTGTGACTTTGGAATAAAATTTTCGTATTATTCGCAAAAAAATACTCCCTCCATTCCAAAATATAGTGCGCCCGCGCTTCCTGGGGTCCAACTTTGACTATAAATTTAACCAACGAGACCGACTGCGGTGAGAGAAAAAATTATATAATTGAGAACTTCCTTTGAATACGAATTCAGTGGTATAACTTTTGCTCCCGCCGCAATCGGTCTAGTTGATTAAATTTATGATCAAAGTTGAAGCACGGAAATAAAGGAAGCACTATATTTTGAAACGGGGGGAGTATGTGATTAACGTAAGTAGCACACAACAATACAAACTCACACTACTTGCTAGCAGCAAAAATTCTTTGAGCCAGATTAATACCCATCAGGGACTCACTCTGGAGCACATCCAACAGTTTGCGTCTCTTTAGGAGATGTTAAGCTCCATTTAACTAAACCCAGATGTCCCGGACAAGATTACCTGGAAGTTCATCTCCGATGGTGTTTACCCCGCGCCTCGGCCTACAAAGCTCAATTTGAGGGACACACAGTCTCGCATATATATGCATCCGTTTGGAGTTTGGGCACCCCAAAATGTAAGCTTTCTGTGTGGCTTGTGATTCAAACCCATGTTTGGACTGCAGATAGGCTTGAGCGCCGAGGATGGCCCAACTGCAGCCTTTGCCCTCGACACATCTCCTTAGACTACCCATAGTGGGAGTAACATAGGTAGTAACATCACATATATCTAGTTTAAATAGATGATGTGACATGCAATAAATGAAGAAAGAGATGAAAGTGGTAACATAGCTAGTTACTACTAGTATGAGTAACATCACACATATCAAGACAAGATGTGTCTATAGCTTAATAAATGAAGTGCTCCATGTTACCACACATATGTTACTGCCCACTATAGATGTAGTAACATAGACTAGTAACATTACTAGTCTATGTTACTACCCATTATGGCTAGTCTTATGCCATTACCGCTTCTCGATGCGAGTGCGGTGTGACATTGTGGCTTGGCACGCAAATAAAAAACATCCCCTGGATAAGCCTCACGGCCTGGAGGTCTTCTTAATAGAAGGGACATTTGGCGATAAGCTTGTGCCTGTTTGGAGAGATCATCATAAATTATTAAAGTATGCCGTTCGTGGTACATAAAATACGAGAAATTGGATTCTACATCTTTCATCTTTTTGATTTTGATATCGATTTTGATACATATAAGGTGTCCTACGAATAATGCAAATCGAAGCTATTTGATGTCTGACTCAGAGTTTTTCTTTACGGAAAGATAATGAGATGGCTCTCTGTGCTCTGATTGATTTTTTGTATTATGATCTATCTAGAAGCAATACCAAAGTGTTTCAAAGGAGGATTACCTTGACTTAGGTCTGCCTCCGGTCTAAATTAAATCAACCTAAGATCCATTTTGCAAGTTCGTTATTACGGGTAGTTCCTACAAAGAATCGGACTAATGACGTATACAATGCTTGAATTATCGATGTAGATGCTACATAGTGGCCCTCCGATTACTATTACTATAGAGATGAACCCAATCCAGAATATGAACCATAAAAGAAAACACCTACTAAACCAATCACATCAGTATTTAGTTAGGTATTTGCATTCAAAATAAGAAAAGAGAACTATTAAGAACTTGTAAAATAAGGATTAGGAATTAATTTGGGTTGCGCTATATCTATCAAAGACATTCTCTAGAAAAGGTACTGTCAATAAGCCTGTTGACACAGAAACCATTAAAAGAACGCCCAATAACTTATTGGGTACCGTACGGAGTATTTCATGTTGCTATTCCCGCATCCAGGGGGAGTACGTTCGATGGAATAATTTCTTAGATGTATTACCCTATCCCCAGGGGTTGGGACCCCTTTTGACGGGTCAATGGAATCTGTCAATTTTATTTCTCATGAAAATAGCAAGTTAACTCAAAGAATTTATCACACAAATAGTCAATTTGTTAGAACTTGCTTAGTAGTGAATTGGGAACAAGAAGAAAAAGAAAAGGCTGGTGCTTCCCTTGTTGAGGTAAGAGCAAATGATCTTATTCGCGATTTCCTAAGAATTGAGTTAGTCAAGTCCACTATTTCGTATACACGAAAAAGGTATGGTAGGACAAGTGCAGGACCGATTCCCCATAATAGGTTAGATCGCGCCAATATCAATTCTTTTTATTCCAAGGCGAAGACTGAATCACTTAGCCAACATCCAGAAGCTATTGGCACTTTGTTGAATCGAAATAAAGAATGCCACTCTTTGATGATTTTGTCGGCATCCAACTGTTCTCGAATTGGTTTATTCAAGAATTCAAAACATCCCAATGCGATAAAAGAATGGAATCCTAGAATTCCTATTCGAGAAATTTTTGGTTATCTACATCTATCCCAATAAGCTGTCTATCGAATCGTTGCAATTGATGTTCGATCTCGAAGAGAAGGAAGAGATCTTCAAAAAGTAGGTTTTTATGATCCGATAAAGAATCAAACTTGTTTAAACGTTCCAGCTATTCTCTATTTCCTTGAAAAGGTATTTCATTTCTTTTTTATTTATACCTTCTTTATCTTTAGTTTTATCTAGTTAATCAATAGTATCTACCGGCAAAAAAGAGGACGTTTGAAACTTTTAACAGGCGTAATCGTGAGTCAACAAGTGACTCGAACTGTGTGTAAAAAAAGAAGACTCCCGCTCTCAACCCATGAACAATATGAGTCCGAAGCTTCTTTCGTAACTCCCATAATTTCTTCGTAGAGGCTCCGTTCCATGCCTCATTTCATAGGGAAGCCCAAAGTGGCTCTATTTCATTCTATTTCACTTCCTCTTTTATCTGGTGAATATCCAACAAGAGGTTCCATTGAATGAATAACGGATCCGGATCCCAAGAACAATAAAGCTTTTGAATAAGCATGAGTTATCAAATGGAATAAAGCAGCTTGATAAGAACATATACCTAGAGCTAACATCATATAACCCAATTGAGACATTGTAGTTCATTTATGAATTTCATAGTAATAGAAATCCATGTCCTACCGAGACAGAATTTAGAACTTGCTATCCTCTTGCCTAAAGAAAAGGAGGTTCATGGCCAAGGGAAAAGATGTTAGAATTAGAGTTATTTTGGAATGCATCAGTTGTGTTTGAAAAGGTGCCAATGAGGAATCGACGGGGCAAAGCCGGTGGTTTCTTGGTCACGACCAGCTAAAACGAAAGTTCCATTAAAGAGCGTTTCCACGTGGTAGAACCTCCTCAGGGAATATAAGATTTTCATGAGGCTGATCCTGAGATGCCATCCACGCACGAATACCCTCGTTTAAAAGAATATTTTTGGTGTAGAAAGTCTCAAATTCAGGATCTTCCGCTGCACGGATTTCCTGGGAAACAAAGTCATAGGCACGTAAAGTGACTACGAATTCCCCTTTTTATTTGCGAATCCCTGTTTGTATCCAGTAAATGGAAATTTCATTGATAAGACTGAAGGAAATATGCCCTAGAGGCAATAATAAAGTTATTATTTATTTCCTTATTTCCTGATAAATGTTTATTATTCATGCTAGAATTGTATTAACCGGAAACATAATACCTGTGTGAATACATAGACAAACAGAGTGTCACTAGTATGCCTCTACTTGACTAGCTCGTTGATCAAAGATGGTTATGTTTCCTAGCCATAGACACGAGTTGTCATTTGATTAACGGGATCACATTATTAGGAGAATGATGTGATTGACTTGACCCATTCCGTTAGCTTAGCACTTGATCGTTTAGTATATTGCTATTGCTTTCTTCATGACTTATACATGTTCCTATGACTATGAGATTATGCAACTCCCGTTTACCGGAGGAACACTTTGTGTGCTACCAAACGTCACAATGTAACTGGGTGATTATAAAGGTGCTCTACAGGTGTCTCCGAAGGTACTTGTTGGGTTGGCGTATTTCGAGATTAGGATTTGTCACTCCGATTGTCGGAGAGGTATCTCTGGGCCCTCTCGGTAATGCACATCACTTAAGCCTTGCAAGCATTGCAACTAAAGAGTTTGTTGCAAGATGATGTATTTCGGAACGAGTAAAGAGACTTGCCGGTAACGAGATTGAACTAGGTATTGAGATACCGACGATCGAATCTCGGGCAAGTAACATACCGATGACAAAGGGAACAACGTATGTTGTTATGCGGTCTGACCGATAAAGATCTTCATAGAATATGTGGGAGCCAATATGAGCATCCAGGATCCGCTATTGGTTATTGACCGGAGACGTGTCTCGGTCATGTCTACATAGTTCTCGAACCCGTAGGGTCCGCACGCTTAACGTTACGATGACAGTTATATTATGAGTTTATATGTTTTGATGTACCGAAGGTTGTTCGGAGTCCCGGATGTGATCACGGACATGACGAGGAGTCTCGAAATGGTCGAGACATAAAGATTGATATATTGGACGACTATATTCGGACACCGGAAATGTTCCGGGTGATTTCGGAGAAAACCGGAGTGCCGGAGGGTTACCGGAACCCCCCGGGAGAAGTAATGGGCCTTATGGGCCTTAGTGGAGAGAGAGAGGGGCAGCTAGGAGGGGCCGCGCGCCCCCTCCCCCTCTGGTCCGAATTGGACTAGGAGAGGGGGGGCGGCGCCCCCCTTTCCTTCTCCCTCTCCCCCTTCCTTTCCCCCTCCTAGTAGGAGTAGGAAAGAGGGGGGTCCTACTCCTACTAGGAGGAGGCGGACTCCTCCTGGCGCGCCAACAAGGGCCGGCCGGCCTCCCCCTTGCTCCTTTATATACGGGGCAGGGGGGCACCCCATAGACACAACAATTGATCTATTGATCTCTTAGCCGTGTGCGGTGCCCCCCCCCACCATATTACACCTCGATAATATCGTAGCGGTGCTTAGGCGAAGCCCTGCGTCGGTAGAACATCATCATCGTCACCACGCCGTCGTGCTGACGAAACTCTCCCTCAACACTCGGCTGGATCGGAGTTCGAGGGACGTCATCGAGCTGAACGTGTGCTGAACTCGGAGGTGCCGTACGTTCGGTACTTGATCGGTCGGATCGTGAAGACGTACGACTACATCAACCGCGTTGTGTTAACGCTTCCGCTTTCGGTCTACGAGGGTACGTAGACAACACTCTCCCCTCTCGTTGCTATGCATCACCATGATCTTGCGTGTTCGTAGGAAAATTTTGAAATTACTACGTTCCCCAACAGTGGCATCCGAGCCTGGTTTTATGCGTTGATGTTATGCACGAGTAGAACACAAGTGAGTTGTGGGCGATATAAGTCATACTGCTTACCAGCATGTCATACTTTGGTGCGACGGTATTGTGAGATGAAGCGGCCCGGACCGACATTACGCGTACGCTTACGCGAGACTGGTTTCACCGTTGCGAGCACTCGTTGCTTAAAGGTGACCGGCGGGTGTCTGTCTCTCTCACTTTAGTTGAACCGAGTGTGGCTACGCCCGGCCCTTGCGAAGGTTAAAACAGCACCAACTTGACAAACTATCGTTGTGGTTTTGATGCGTAGGTAAGAACGGTTCTTGCTAAGCCCGTAGCAGCCACGTAAAACTTGCAACAACAAAGTAGAGGACGTCTAACTTGTTTTTGCAGGGCATGTTGTGATGTGATATGGTCAAGACATGATACTGAATTTTATTGTATGAGATGATCATGTTTTGTAACCGAGTTATCGGCAACTGGCAGGAGCCATATGGTTGTCGCTTTATTGTATGCAATGCAATCGCCATGTAATTGTTTTACTTTATCACTAAGCGGTAGCGATAGTCGTAGAAGCAATAGTTGGCGAGACGACAACGATGCTTCGATGGAGATCAAGGTGTCACGCCGATGACGATGGTGATCATGACGGTGCTTTGGAGATGGAGATCACAAGCACAAGATGATGATGGCCATATCATATCACTTATATTGATTGCATGTGATGTTTATCTTTTATGCATCTTATCTTGCTTTGATTGACGGTAGCATTATAAGATGATCCTTCACTAAATTATCAAAGTATAAGTGTTCTCCCTGAGTATGCACCGTTGCGAAAGTTCTTCATGCTGAGACACCACGTGATGATCGGGTGTGATAGGCTCTACGTTCAAATACAACGGGTGCAAAACAGTTGCACACGCGGAATACTCAGGTTAAACTTGACGAGCCTAGCATATAACAGATATGGCCTCGGAACACGGAGACCGAAAGGTCGAGCGTGAATCATATAGTAGATATGATCAACATAGTGATGTTCACCGTTGAAACTACTCCATCTCACGTGATGATCGGACATGGTTTAGTTGATATGGATCACGTGATCACTTAGAGGATTAGAGGGATGTCTATCTAAGTGGGAGTTCTTAAGTAATATGATTAATTGAACTTGAATTTATCATGAACTTAGTACCTGATAGTATTTTGCTTGTCTATGTTAATTGTCGATAGATGGCCCGTGCTGTTGTTCCGTTGAATTTTAATGCGTTCCTTGAGAAAGCAAAGTTGAAAGATGATGGTAGCAATTACACGGACTGGGTCCGTAACTTGAGGATTATCCTCATTGCTGCACAGAAGAATTACGTCCTGGAAGCACCGCTGGGTGCCAGGCCTACTGCAGGAGCAACACCAGATGTTATGAACGTCTGGCAGAGCAAAGCTGGTGACTACTCGATAGTTCAGTGTGCCATGCTTTACGGCTTAGAACCGGGTCTTCAACGACGTTTTGAACGTCATGGAGCATATGAGATGTTCCAGGAGTTGAAGTTAATATTTCAAGCAAATGCCCGGATTGAGAGATATGAAGTCTCCAATAAGTCCTACATCTGCAAGATGGAAGAGAATAGTTCTGTCAGTGAGCATATACTCAAAATGTGTGGGTATAACAATCACTTGATTCAACTGGGAGTTAATCTTCCGGATGATAGCGTCATTGACAGAATTCTTCAATCACTGCCACCAAGCTACAAGAGCTTCGTGATGAACTATAAAATGCAAGGGGTGGATAAGACGATTCCCAAGCTCTTCGCAATGCTAAAGGCTGCGGAGGTAGAAATCAAAAAGGAGCATCAAGTGTTGATGGTCAATAAGACCACTAGTTTCAAGAAAAAGGGTAAAGGGAAGAAGAAGGGGAACTTCAAGAAGAACAGCAAACAAGTTCCTGCTCAGGAGAAGAAACCCAAGTCTGGACCTAAGCCTGAGACTGAGTGCTTCTACTGCAAGTAGACTGGTCACTGGAAGCGGAACTGCCCCAAGTATTTGGCGGATAAGAAGGATGGCAAGGTGAACAAAGGTATATGTGATATACATGTTATTGATGTGTACCTTACTAATGCTCGCAGTAGCACCTGGGTATTTGATACTGGTTCTGTTGCTAATATTTGCAACTCGAAACAGGGGCTACGGATTAAGCGAAGATTGGCTAAGGACGAGGTGACGATGCGCGTGGGAAATGGTTCCAAAGTCGATGTGATCACGGTCGGCACGCTACCTCTACATCTACCTTCGGGATTAGTTTTAGACCTAAATAATTGTTATTTGGTGCCAGCGTTAAGCATGAACATTATATCTGGATCTTGTTTGATGCGAGATGGTTATTCATTTAAATCAGAGAATAATGGTTGTTCTATTTATATGAGTAATATCTTTTATGGTCATGCACCCTTGAAGAGTGGTCTATTTTTGTTGAATCTCGATAGTAGTGATACACATATTCATAATATTGAAGCCAAAAGATGCAGAGTTGATAATGATAGTGCAACTTATTTGTGGCACTGCCGTTTAGGTCATATCGGTGTAAAGCGCATGAAGAAACTCCATACTGATGGACTTTTGGAACCACTTGATTATGAATCACTTGGTACTTGCGAACCGTGCCTCATGGGCAAGATGACTAAAACACCGTTCTCCGGAACTATGGAGAGAGCAACAGATTTGTTGGAAATCATACATACAGATGTATGTGGTCCGATGAATATTGAGGCTCGTGGCAGATATCGTTATTTTCTCACCTTTACAGATGATTTGAGCAGATATGGGTATATCTACTTAATGAAACATAAGTCTGAAACATTTGAAAGGTTCAAAGAATTTCAGAGTGAAGTTGAAAATCATTGTAACAAGAAAATAAAGTTTCTACGATCAGATCGTGGAGGAGAATATTTGAGTTACGAGTTTGGTCTACATTTGAAACAATGCGGAATAGTTTCGCAACTCACGCTACCCGGAACACCACAACGTAATGGTGTGTCCGAACGTCGTAATCGTACTTTACTAGATATGGTGCGATCTATGATGTCTCTTACTGATTTACCGCTATCGTTTTGGGGTTATGCTTTAGAGACAGCTGCATTCACGTTAAATAGGGCACCATCAAAATCCGTTGAGACGATGCCTTATGAACTGTGGTTTAGCAAGAAACCAAAGTTGTCGTTTCTTAAAGTTTGGGGCTGCGATGCTTATGTGAAAAAACTTCAACCTGATAAGCTCGAACCCAAATCGGAGAAATGTGTCTTCATAGGATATCCAAAGGAGACTATTGGGTACACCTTCAATCACAGATCCGAAGGCAAAACTTTTGTTGCTAAATTCGGAAATTTTCTGGAGAAGGAGTTTCTCTCGAAAGAAGTGAATGGGAGGAAAGTAGAACTTGATGAGGTAACTGTACCTGCTCCCTTATTGGAAAGTAGTTTATCACAGAAACCAGTTGCTGTGACACCAACGCCAATTAGTGAGGAAGTTAATGATGATGATCATGAAACTTCAGATCAAGTTATTACTGAACCTTGTAGATCAACCAGAGTAAGATCCGCACCAGAGTGGTACGGTAATCCTGTTCTGGAGGTTATGTTACTAGACCATGACGAACCTACGAACTATGAAGAAGCGATGGTGAGCCCAGATTCCGCAAAATGGCTTGAGGCCATGAAATCCGAGATGGGATCCATGTATGAGAACAAAGTATGGACTTTGGTTGACTTGCCCGATGATCGGCAAGCCATTGAAAATAAATGGATCTTCAAAAAGAAGACTGACGCTGACGGTAATGTTACTGTCTATAAAGCTCGACTTGTTGCGAAAGGTTTTCGACAAGTTCAAGGGATTGACTACGATGAGACCTTCTCACCCGTAGCGATGCTTAAGTCTGTCCGAATCATGTTAGCAATTGCCGCATTTTATGATTATGAAATTTGGCAAATGGATGTCAAAACTGCATTCCTGAATGGATTTCTGGAAGAAGAGTTGTATATGATGCAACCGGAAGGTTTTGTCGATCCAAAGGAAGCTAACAAAGTGTGCAAGCTCCAGCGATCCATTTATGGATTGGTGCAAGCCTCTCGGAGTTGGAATAAACGCTTTGATAGTGTGATCAAAGCATTTGGCTTTATGCAGACTTTTGGAGAAGCCTGTATTTACAAGAAAGTGAGTGGGGGCTCTGTAGCATTTCTGATATTATATGTGGATGACATATTGCTGATTGGAAATGATATAGAATTTCTGGATAGCATAAAGGGATACTTGAATAAGAGTTTTTCAATGAAAGACCTCGGTAAAGCTGCGTATATATTGGGCATCAAGATTTATAGAGATAGATCAAGACGCTTAATTGGACTTTCACAAAGCACATACCTTGACAAAGTTTTGAAAAAGTTCAAAATGGATCAAGCAAAGAAAGGGTTCTTGCCTGTGTTACAAGGTGTGAAATTGAGTAAGACTCAATGCCCGACCACTGCAGAAGATAGAGAGAAGATGAAAGATGTTCCCTATGCTTCAGCCATAGGCTCTATTATGTATGCAATGCTGTGTACCAGACCTGATGTATGCCTTGCTATAAGTCTAGCAGGAAGGTACCAAAGTAATCCAGGAGTGGATCACTGGACAGCGGTCAAGAACATCCTGAAATGCCTGAAAAGGACTAAGGATATGTTTCTCGTTTATGGAGGTGACAAAGAGCTCATCGTAAATGGTTACGTCGATGCAAGCTTTGACACTGATCCGGACGATTCTAAATCGCAAACCGGATACGTGTTTACATTGAACGGTGGAGCTGTCAGTTGGTGCAGTTCTAAACAAAGCGTCGTGGCGGGATCTACGTGTGAAGCGGAGTACATAGCTGCTTCGGAAGCAGCAAATGAAGGAGTCTGGATGAAGGAGTTCATATCCGATCTAGGTGTCATACCTAGTGCATCGGGTCCAATGAAAATCTTTTGTGACAATACTGGTGCAATTGCCTTAGCAAAGGAATCCAGATTTCACAAGAGAACCAAGCACATCAAAAGACGCTTCAATTTCATCCGGGATTTAGTCCAGGTGGGAGACATAGAAATTTGCAAGATACATACGGATCTGAATGTTGCAAACCCGTTGACTAAGCCTCTTCCACGAGCAAAACATGATCACCACCAAGGCTCCATGGGTGTAAGAATCATTACTGTGTAATCTAGATTATTGACTCTAGTGCAAGTGGGAGATTGAAGGAAATATGCCGTAGAGGCAATAATAAAGTTATTATTTATTTCCTTATTTCATGATAAATGTTTATTATTCATGCTAGAATTGTATTAACCGGAAACATAATACCTGTGTGAATACATAGACAAACAGAGTGTCACTAGTATGCCTCTACTTGACTAGCTCGTTGATCAAAGATGGTTATGTTTCCTAGCCATAGACATGAGTTGTCATTTGATTAACGGGATCACATTATTAGGAGAATGATGTGATTGACTTGACCCATTCCGTTAGCTTAGCACTTGATCGTTTAGTATATTGCTATTGCTTTATTCATGACTTATACATGTTCCTATGACTATGAGATTATGCAACTCCCGTTTACCGGACGAACACTTTGTGCGCTATCAAACGTCACAACGTAACTGGGTGATTATAAAGGTGCTCTACAGGTGTCTCCGAAGGTACTTGTTGGGTTGGCGTATTTCGAGATTAGGATTTGTCACTCCGATTGTCGGAGAGGTATCTCTGGGCCCTCTCAGTAATGCACATCGCTTAAGCATTGCAACTAAAGAGTTTGTTGCAAGATGATGTATTACGGAACGAGTAAAGAGACTTGTCGGTAACGAGATTGAACTAGGTATTGAGATACCGACGATCGAATCTCGGGCAAGTAACATACCGATGACAAAGGGAACAACGTATGTTGTTATGCGGTCTGACCGATAAAGATCTTCGTAGAATATGTGGGAGCCAATATGAGCATCCAGGTTCCGCTATTGGTTATTGACCGGAGACGTGTCTCGGTCATGTCTACATAGTTCTCGAACCCGTAGGGTCCGCACGCTTAACGTTACGATGACAGTTATATTATGAGTTTATATGTTTTGATGTACCGAAGGTTGTTCGGAGTCCCGGATGTGATCACGGACATGACGAGGAGTCTCGAAATGGTCGAGACATAAAGATTGATATATTGGACGACTATATTCGGACACCGGAAATGTTCCGGGTGATTTCGGAGAAAACCGGAGTGCCGGAGGGTTACCGGAACCCCCCCGGGAGAAGTAATGGGCCTTATGGGCCTTAGTGGAGAGAGAGAGGGGCAGCTAGGAGGGGCCGCGCGCCCCCTCCCCCTCTGGTCCGAATTGGACTAGGAGAGGGGGGGCGGCGCCCCCCTTTCCTTCTCCCTCTCCCCCTTCCTTTCCCCCTCCTAGTAGGAGTAGGAAAGAGGGGGGTCCTACTCCTACTAGGAGGAGGCGGACTCCTCCTGGCGCGCCAACAAGGGCCGGCCGGCCTCCCCCTTGCTCCTTTATATACGGGGGCAGGGGCACCCCATAGACACAACAATTGATCTATTGATCTCTTAGCCGTGTGCGGTGCCCCCCTCGACCATATTACACCTCGATAATATCGTAGCGGTGCTTAGGCGAAGCCCTGCGTCGGTAGAACATCATCATCGTCACCACGCCGTCGTGCTGACGAAACTCTCCCTCAACACTCGGCTGGATCGGAGTTCGAGGGACGTCATCGAGCTGAACGTGTGCTGAACTCGGAGGTGTCGTACGTTCGGTACTTGATCGGTCGGATCGTGAAGACGTACGACTACATCAACCGCGTTGTGTTAACGCTTCCGCTTTCGGTCTACGAGGGTACGTGGACAACACTCTCCCCTCTCGTTGCTATGCATCACCATGATCTTGCGTGTTCGTAGGAAAATTTTGAAATTACTACGTTCCCCAACAAAGACCTCCTCAATTGTAGCCAATATTTTATTGCGAATAATTCCGACAACCTCAGGAGAAAAAAAGGCATTTACTTATTATAGAGATGGTGCGGTTTGACTCTTTTTTTTGCTTTTTTTAGCCCTACCTATACCTCAGTCTTACGGGTTGTCTTCCCCAGCAACAGGCTCGATGTGACAGCATCGTCCTTTGTAACGATCAAGACTGGTAAGTCCATCAGTCCAAACAGTTGTCCATGTACCAGTAGAAGATTCGGCAGCTACTGCAGCCCCTGCTTCTTCGGGCGGAACCCCAGGCTGAGGACTTACTCGGAATGCTGCCAAGATATCAGTATCCTTAGTTTCATACTCTGGGGTGTAGTAAGTCAATTTATAATATTTCGTGACTCAATTGGTCTTAGTTAGTCTTCGGGACGGAGTGGAAGAAGGGCGGAGACTCTCGAACGAGGAAAAGGATCCCTTCGAAAGAATTGACCAAGGAGCCGTATGAGTCAAATTTTAAATTTGAAAATGGGGGGGGGGGGGTAGTCCTATGCATTGTGCATGGTTTACTTAAATAAAACTTAAAAATAGAGTGAATAACCAAGATTTCTCGCCGACACTCTAATAAAAAAGAAATCTATTCAATGAATAGGATAAGATCCATTGAGTTCTCTTCGCATTCCTTTGTGAAAGAGTAGAATGAGAAAGCTAATGAATCTTAAACCCATCCAAATGGGATAAGAGAATTCTTATTAGTCTCTTTCTTTCTCTCAATTGAAGAAGTAGTTGGAAAATAAAACAGCAAGTACAAAAATGAGTAATAAACCCCAGTATAGACTGGTACGATTCAGCGGAAGTTGCGGGTTCGAGCCCCGTCAGTCCCGAACTAGGGTTGAATGAATGGAGAAATTGATATTTCCTTTTTCCATGAAAAAAAGGGGCAGGGAGCAAGATCAAATACCCACAGGGCACCCTTATGAGCCTCGTGGAGAAGCAATCGCTAGTCCACGGGGCTCATACTTCAGCGCTGCAGCGCTTGGTACTCGGACCTCGGCTCGAGGCATTTTCTCTACCCCTTCTTACCCTGAAAAAGCAGGGTCACCTTGTGTCCTTAAACCTATAACCATCTTTCGGCTGTGTATGAATCACTCACCTATTCTTCCGAATTATATGTATCTGCGAGATTAATTTTTGGTTTCGATGTGCAAAAACAAATGAAATGAAAATGAATTGATAAAACATTCCTAAAAAAATTCTGTCACTTATACTTTATGTTATGATATTCTAATCAGATTGGATGGCAAAGAGTAAAGAAGGCAATGCTTTTTTTTCATTTTTGATCTGTAAATGGAGTTGTTAATGAATATGCTTCATTCGCTGACTCTATTCCATTCCCTGACCTTCTTTCTCCAATCTTGGATTAGGGAAGAAGGAGATATTCGTGACTACTGGCGATTTCATTATGGGGCAGCTCATGATCTCAGGAATTCTTCTATAATTTAAATGACTCAATAAAAGCTTTTTTTTATTCTTTTAGTTACTGATTATTATTTTTGGATTTCACTCCACCCGTGGTTGGGAACTAGTAATTCGTTGGGTCTACAACGATTTTGGATGGGCTCCTAACGAGCTTATTTTCACTATTTTTGTTTGTAGTTTTCCAGTAATTCTAGATACATGTTTGAAATTTTGGGTCGTGGCAATTCCACCCAGAAGGTAATGGGTTACTCCTACAGCGCGTCCTTGTATAATGCTCAAGGCTCTAGGCTGAGTAGCAGGAGCAACTTTTAATTTGTTATGAGCCCAAACGATAGATTCAATGAGTTCTTGCCAATAACCACGGCCGCTGGTTTCATGTTACGCCAATTTGAATTTGCTCGGTCTGTTCAATTGCGGCCTTATAATGCAATCTCATTATCTGGTCCAATTGCTGTTTTTGTAATCGATCTTATTGCAAAACCAATGTCTTACTTCATAGATTCGAGAGAATAGGAGAACAGTAGCCTGACAAACAGTCGGTTCAGTCCGATTCAGGTGCCAATCTGATATTATAGTGCCAGTGTAGATAGAAATTCCCTTATGATCTAATTCTGAGCGGTAGTAAATACCAGGACGTAGCAATATTTGATTGATCACAATTCGGTGTCTTCCCCAGCAACAGGCTCGATGTGATAGCATCGTCCTTTGTAACGATCAAGACCGGTAATTCCATCAGTCCAAACAGTTGTCCATGTACCAGTAGAAGATTCGGCAGCTACTGCAGCCCCTGCTTCTTCGGGCAGAGGGAATTTCCGGTGGAGCGGTGAAATGCATGGAGATCGGAAAGAACACCAACGGCGAAGACTTAAAGATATTTTGGAGGCTCACAAGGGCCCATTTACAGGACAAGGCGACCTTCAACAAAAGGGTACCTGTACCCGAAACCGACACAGGAGGGTAGGTAGAGAATACCTAGGGGCGCGAGACAACTCTCTCTAAGGAACTCGGCAAAATAGCCCCGTAACTTCGGGAGAAGGGGTGCCCCCTCACAAAAGGGGGCCGCAGTGACCAGGCCCGGGCGACTGTTTACCAAAAACACAGGTCTCCGCAAAGTCGTAAGGGAATCCATCAAAATAATTCAATAAGCTGTAGAAAAAATTCCTGGAGGACCTTATGAGAATTTAGAAGTCCGACGCTTTAAGAAAGAAAAGAATTCTGAATGGAATGATTTTGATTATAAATTTCTTGGTAAAAAACCTTCGCCCGGACTTTGTATCGACTAAAGTATATACTTCGACTTTCATGCGCTAGAACTTTAGCTCGTAAACATAAAAGCACGGTGCGAACTTTTATGCAACGATTGGGGGTCGTCTCGGAGGAAAAGAAATTGCACGCGCCGAATCTATTAAAAAGGGTAGACTTCCCCTCCAAACAATTCGCGCTAAAATTGATTATTGCTGCTATCCAATTCGGACTATCTATGGAGTATTAGGGTGTTAAAGATTATAAATTGACTTACTACACCCCAGAGTATGAAACTAAGGATACTGATATCTTGGCAGCATTCCGAGTAAGTCCTCAGCCTGGGGTTCCGCCCGAAGAAGCAGGGGCTGCAGTAGCTGCCGAATCTTCTACTGGTACATGGACAACTGTTTGGACTGATGGACTTACCAGTCTTGATCGTTACAAAGGACGATGCTATCACATCGAGCCTGTTGTTGGGGGGGTTCTTCTCCTACCAGTATCGAATAGAACATGCTGAACAAGATCTTCTTCATGGAAACCTGCTCGATTTAGATCGGGAAAATCGTACAGATTTTATGAAACCATGTGCGATGGCTCAAATCCATAGTCAATCCTACTTTCGATAGGACCAGTTGACAATTGAATGGGAGCAGCCTAAACCGTGAAAACAGGGTTGTGGGAGAGCAATACAAGCGTTGCGCTGCTAGGCGAAGCGGTTGAGTGCCGCACCCTAGATGGCCGCTTATGTAATAGAGCCGATCCACTAAGGGATTAAGCAGCGGTGTAGTATCAGATCCCAAAGATAGTAAGTTCTTTTTTCTTTCTTATGGAAAAAAGTCCCTTGCAAAGGTATCTCGGCGGGATCAAATATATGACGAGATTGCCAGACATTGTGATCGTCCTTGATCAGCAAAAAGTGTTTCGGATATATTTACTTACATTTGATGGGTATTTGCGTGTTCATTTTCAAAATTACAGTAGCACTAAAGAGAGTTCCTGCTTGAACAAAACGAAAGATATTATCGATAAATAAAAGCACGTCTTGCTAATTAACATCTCGAAAATATTCCGCCATAGTTAGGGCAGTCGTACTGTGCTTTCCAAAGAGCAACTCTTCTCAAAATCTCAAAACAAAAGGTGCCGAGTTGGAATTCGAACGAGCACTCGAAAAGATTCTGGAGGATCCTCATGATTAGGTTTTTTTCCCAGATCGTAGCATTAAGTATTTCTTGGCACCAAAATCCCCGGGTTCCGCGGGGTAAATCCATTAAAAAGGACAAATTTTAGCAGAAGGTTTCGAGAACCTTTTAGAAGTTCTACCCATATGTGTTCTGATCGCCAATTCATATTAGATATACTAAATCCAGAAGCGGTCGATTGAAATTGAGTCAATCCATAACATCCCTTATTCAATCCATAATCAAGAATAATTAGGATTTCTAAAAAAAAAGAAAAAATAAAGGGTCCACTCATAGGAAGAAACTTAAGGCCACTCTTCCTCCGGGCTTTCTTTCCGCACTATTATGGATAGTTAAATAATGGGAAAATTGGATTCAATTGTCAACTGGTCCTATCGAAAGTAGGCTGCTCCAAGTATAATTTCCAGGCGTTCCGTATACGAACCTCTTCAAACAGGGCTTATTGCTATCGATTCGATGATCCCTATAGGGCGTGGTCAGCGAGAGTTAATTATTGGGGACAGACATACTGGCAAAACAGCTGGCGGACCTGCAGCGCAAGATCTTTGGTCTTTCCCTGGAACCGATGAAAAAAAGTGGATCGCTTCTTATGTACTCGCCGTAGCACGAGGGCACCGGCCCAACGACCAGCAACCCATGAAGAGACTAGGTCCATAAACGAGGGTGGGAAACAAACGAAATCACCACCACCGTTGTCGGCGTACCCGCAGGCAACTCCTAACCTCCACCGCCCGACATCTGATAGCACGACCAGACCACAGCACCTCTACGGAGGTAGAACGATGCCTGCCGGAAGGAGTATTTTCATTTGCTTCCGGCTGGAGTGGCCGACTACTACGAGCGACCTGCCGCATGCGTGCTCGTGCGTCGCATGATAAAGACGGCGAGGAGTCGTCCTCGGAGTAGTAAACTTTGCCGCTAAATACACTTGGATGGAACGTCAACACATCCAAAGAGAATATCCGATGTACTTTACAGCAGTTAGCTTGAGTGGGGCAAAAGACATGAACGATGGTGAATTTGAACCGCTTCCTTTCTGCGATCGACAGGTAGTACTAAAAATCACGAAAAAAGACGACCGCTGGACGCATCGGTCCAACGGGAGTCAATAAAATCACCAAATCTTAAAGTCAGCTGAAGTAGAAGAAACAGGGCAAGCTGGCATGGGGACTATCATACGGGACTGCCGTGGCGCCGAATTTCCTTGCCTTGACGGACCTTTTTCTCTTCTTTTTTCACAATGTCGGGAGAGAGAGTGTAATTTTAACAGGTGCAGGTAATTGCTCCGGCACATCATTCATGACATCAACGTGACGGCATGCGGAATCACATGTTTAGAGCATCTACAGCCGGACTTCCTAAACCCTCTTCGAACGCTCGGGCGGTCTGCCCCATCACTGACCGGTCACGATTTTTTGACCCGGACGGACGGCTCAAACGGGCCTCAAACGCTCAGGCTGACCGGCACCCCTCATATCCAGCCCAAGTAAGAGGCGGATACGGGGGCGCCCGGGCACTTCCGTCACGTCGGACCTGGCCCATGCTAGCCCACCCGACCCCACATATATGCCTCTCCATCTGCTCATCGGACCAAACCCTACCCACTTCACTTCACTCCCCTCCGCCACTCGAGCTCACCTCGACGGTTTTCGACCTTCTCCGGCATGGCAGGCAGCGGATATGACTCCGACGCGTCTGAATCCGTCTACTGGGGTGTCATTCCGTGCAGGTTGAAGGAGAGGATAAGGGGCGCCGCGACTCCATAGTGTCTGCTCAATGGGCGATCGGGTCCTCGGGGGGTGGATCCTCGAGGTCTAGGCAGCCGGAAGCCCTCTCCTTCCGCATCACCGGGCGGGCAGACTATGAGTCCCACCGGGAATGGGCGGCCCGCCGTGGAAGGAGAGGATAAGGGCCGCCGAGGCCCGTATCGCGGCGGAAATGGCAGCGGCGGAGGCGGCTGATGCGGCGGCACGGGCGGCCACAGAGGAGGAAGCCATTCGCGTCGGTATTGGAAGAAATAGCAGCGGAGGAACACACGCACCCTCGCCTGAGAGCAGAATCAGGCGGTCTGTGCCATGACCGGACTGCCACCAAAGGAGGACAGCGACAGCGAGGACAGCTCTGGCGACGAGCAAATTCGGCTCGACCCGTACTGCGTCTTGGACCGGTACTTCCGCGAGAAGGACGGCAAGGGCGCCGGGAAGGACAAGGGCATCCGTGGATGAACTCCACCATAGCCAAGCATGCCAAATTTTGGTAGACCGATGGCATGTTTAGTTAGTAGTGATGGAGTAGCCGGACAATGTGTGTGCATTGACGTAGTTGTACGAGTTTGTATGGATTTGAGATATGATAATTGAGGTGTTCGGATATGGATTGCATTATTTAAGAGGTGCCCGGTCAGTGCCAGCGAACGCGCGGCCGGATTTGCCCATGACGGCTGTAGATGCTCTTGGGACGATATGTTGAGCGTGCGTGCCATATGGTTCACCGTTTTAAAATTGCAAAAAAGAATTACTTGCATGCTGCCTTCTCCTAGGCTAGCTCGCAGTGCTCGATCGGCGACCACCCGCTGTCGCTGCTTTCCTACCGACGTCACGTTAGTGGATCAGGATCGAGTCATCGGGCACTCCGACCAGCCATGCACGCATGCTGCATGCAACTGGTGCAATGAAACGGCGGGCTCGCGCCGTGCAGCTCCTCACGTACGAGTACGTGGATGCAACGAATGGACTTGGACTCGACTTCCGGGGAGAGACGGCCGGCGACCGGCGACGTGGCTACTTCCGGTCGGCTGATTGACTATATCCAGTCCAGCAGCGTCCGCTCCAAGTTGAAGCACCACGGCGTCGACTCGAGTCGACTGGGCACGTGTGTTGCGTGGTCACTCCTCTGGACTGGAGCGGCCGACGTGCGACTTTCTTGCAACTTCCAAGTGTCACTCCGCGGCGCGCGTTTAAACACGTACGGCGTGGACTCGTGGTCGATCGGAACGGAGTACGTGGTAAACTTCGCTACCACTACGTATATATTCTCCTAAGCAAACTTGGCTGCTAAGCATATACAACTACGTATACAAAGGAACATCAACACGTCCACGTAGGAAAAACATGCGTGGTGACTGGTCAGTACGTACTCCTTTACCACAAGTCTCTCGAACGGGCCAAGAAGATGCATGGACGGCGTGATCGGTTCGAATCCGTTACTGCTTTGTACGATATACCGCTTTTCAAGGATACACTGCTTGCTACATCGACAGGTCCTGATAGGAGAAATCGCGAAAAAAGCCGTCCGCTGGACAGAGTACGTACGTACAATGACTTGGGAGTCTGCCGTCTACACTCATCTTTTTTTTTCGAAAAAAACTTTTAATCTATTCATCTTCAATCATGGTAGTACAACGAACACTGGAAGTAATAAAAATTACATCCAGACCCGTAGACCACCTAGCGACGACTACAAGCACTGAAGCGAGCCGAAGGCGCGCCGCTGTCATCGCCCCTCCCTCGCCGGAGCCGGGCAAACCTTGTTGTAGTAGACAGTCGGGAAGTCGTCGTGCTAAGGCCCCGTAGAACCAACGCACCAGAACAGCAACCGTCGCGGATGAAGAGTGTAGATCAAAAGGATCC